>NW_025335269.1:9422028-9560611 GCF_004798865.1 Varanus komodoensis | reverse complement strand
TTTTACTAGAATCCAGGGTTACCCCATGAAACCGATTGATGGGAGAAGGACTTCTTCAGACAGTACATAGTTAAACTACAGGGTTCCCCACTTCAGGAAGTAGTGATGGCCACAATTTGCATGGCTTTAAAGGGGGCTTGGACAAATTCATGGAAGAGAAGGCTATCTATGGCTACAGTCTTGCTGGCTTTGTGCTCGCTCTAGCATCAGAGGCAGGGTGCCTGCATGCACCATTTGCTGGGGTTCTTGGGCAGCAGAGACCTGCTGCTACTCATCCTGCTTGTGGGATCCTGTGGGCAGCTGGTTTGCCACTGTGTGAGCAGGGCTCTTGACTACATGGACCATCAGCCTGATCTGGCATTGCTTTTCTTGTGGCCACTTTTGGCTGTTAGCCCCATCCTCTGCTGGAACACCTCCCTCCCCAGAAGTTTAACCCACAAGGGGATGTACGAAAAGGGTTCCTCACCCTGGACTTAAAGCCAAAGCCAATGGCTGCAGTCATGCAGTTTTGATATTTGTAAGCCACTGTAGACTTATGGGAATGCCCAAGGACTATATGAGCCTTCTTCCGCACTTGCAAATGGGCAATGCTCATGCAGAAACACCAGCTTTGAGAATCTGTGTCTCCAGATGGAGACTGTGCATGCAACTACTATGGCAGGTGTGATTCTGACAGTGCTGGAAATGTGAGGAATAGTGGGAAACATTTTGGAGGGAAAAAAAACTTGCTTTCTTTGTGTTTGGGACTGTGTGTGGGGGAAGTCTAGGTGATCTGAGAAACTAACATTAATTTTTCATATATCCCTAGTATGGAAGGCCTGATGTGAAATGATGTGAAGGCAACACATGAAAAATGGATGTTGTCGCAAAGGTTTAATCTAAACAAGCATTTAGGAAATCATCTGTGTCATATATTTTTGTATATCACAGATAGCAGCATTATGGAGAAGATAAATGAGGGTGATAATCTATATGCTTAAAGCTTCAGAGGAGAACTATATGCATTTTCCTCTTTGGAACTTTTGCCATTCTCTCCCCATCATACAAGCACATAAAAGCAGAGACTTTAGACAATGGTTATTGCATCTCTAACAGATCACACAGGACAGATTCAACAGCACTGGGGGGACAATTTCACTTAAAATGTGGATTTATCCAAGCCTTTCAGAAGGGTAATTTTCAAGAACCATGCTTGTTTAACCAACAACTCTCACCATGGTAATAGGCCACATTAGAATGTTACATTTATTGGATGTCAGAAGTGTTTTCTTCTGAAAGGCAGAAGAGCTAACTAAGGCGAATCCTGCTGTGGCTTATTGCTATATCTCCGTATCTAAAAATGAGGCAGCAATAGTACCAGAAGTACACCAGTCAAGTAAGGAATGGACCTGTCAGATTTAGCATTAGGATTGCTTTGAAGGGGACTTCCTTATTCTTCTCTGCATTACAAATGCAGAAGTTGTAGAACTGACTTCCCTTGTATTGACAGTCTTTATTAATATGCACAGTTGCCTTTTTATGCAGTATATTTACCATTCTATATACACTGATTCATACTTCTAGCTGCTTGTTTGTTCAGGTTCATTCAGACTAGCGCTGCATGAATGAATCCTAATTGAGAATTATTGCTATTCTTTTGATGCTTTTCAAAGCATCTCCAGTTTTCTCCCAAAACAGGAATCTCCAAATTTTGGTCCACATTTTGCTTCAAACATACGTTAGCAATTTAAATTGTACCAAACAAAAATGTCCCATGTACGGAATACTGGAATACACTGGAACCTTATATCCTGATTTTTAAATTTCCAAATCCCCTAGGATATGACAATAGCACCACTCTATTAATATTCCCCAGCAACTGGTAAATAGAGGTACATATTAGAGGTAGCATACAGTCATTGTTGCCCTTTTCCATGAAGTTGTTTGATCCCCTTTTCACTCTATCCAAATTGGCGGCCATTACTACATCTTGTAGTATCCATAGTTCAGCTACACACATGCCAGAGACTGGACTACAACTCCCGGCATCCCTGGCAAGAAAGTGATTCAGCAAGATCTGGTTCCACTGGAGGGGAAAATGAGAGAAGAAAACCATAAAGGTCCATGAAACCATTTCTAGGGCAGAAAAGATGCCACTAATCATGACTCCATAACCATGGCTTAGTTGGTAGACAGTCATGTATCTAGTCAGACAGTGAGCCCAGAGTATGGTCTGAAGGAACCTAAAGCAACTCCCATGTTGAAGCTAAACAGATCTGGAGCTGCCCTGCGCTTGGAGGGGAGGCCACCGGGGAACCACGTTTGGCCACCTAGAGTTCCACAATGGGAGAAAGGTAGGATACAAACAAAGAAACAAACAAACAAATGAATGAATGCAGCTTCTGGGTAACTTGCATTCACATTTCAGACCATTCTTTCTGCTCTTTTTTTAAAAAACTAGCTTTAGTGCTACTTTATTTTGGGATTTATTTTAGTTTTCAAAAGGTGTCATGCTGTAAATCAGTGAGGGAGAGGCTGAGAAGTATGTTAATGTATGTTGAAACTCAGACTTATTCTCCTATTGCAAACGAACTCTGATGTGTCATCAGCACACTCTAGCCTGGGGAGTTCCCTCTACTTAATGCAAAGCTTTATTTAATATCTATTCTGCTTTAGTTAGATTGATTAGTTGTTACATCTGCGAGAAAAATGTGGAAGTGTTATACTCACCTAAGGGCAATGCAAGTTTGCTAACTCAGCGGCTTTAGGAATCATGCCTCCAAGATGATAAAGGACCTCATGCTAGGGGCAACCAAAGGTTACCTGGACAGCCTTGGCAGCTGTTCTGTCAGAATTTTGTCCCAGTTTCAAATTACCTTAAAACAGTTTTAAAGTTTTTTGAAGGACATAATAGAGGGAAGTTGTCCTCATATTGCAACTACCCTGGATAAGTAAAGAAACCCAATCAGAAGGAAAACCAGGCAGAGATGAGAGGAAGCCTCTGTGATGGAAGGATCAATTGCAACCAAAGAACCCAAAGTCAAGATCAGGTTTGCAACAGATGCCCCAGCCCTAAAAGCACAAGAAATGGATGCAGAGCAGCCGGTTATCTTATTCTGTTCAGAAAACACAGGCCAAAAAGCATCCCATTGCAGTTGGCAAAAGGTATGATGCTGCCAGGTAATTCCATGTCACCATGCACCTTTCTGCCATCCTCCTCCATCTCTGAATTAATGCATGAAGCTGTGTGTGTAGTACTGCAAAGAAATGCAAAGGAATTGCAGAAGGTGATGGAGGTGTTTTAGACTTAGAAAGACTCCTAAAGTCTTGGCTCTTTCTTCTCCTGAGACTGGACAAGTTTGGGGTGACAATACCTGCCATGGATATTTTTTTCATGTAGTACAAAATAGCACACACTTGCGAGGTGCAGCTCATCAAAAGAGAAGGAACCCGTAGGGCAAAAAATGGGGTACTCACTAGACTCATGACTGTATGAGGGGGGAGACTTGATATCTTGCTTTCCTCCAACTTCTGTGAACTTTTTGAATGCCTGTTCCTACTTTTGCCTGCTTCCTGTCTCCAGCCTCTTGTACCTGGACACAATCCTGTTCTCCCTCAAATTTAGGCTGTTTCTTGTTTTGTCTCCTCCGGTTTGCATCTCATCCAGTTCTAGACAGGATACTACTGCTAATGCTTACCTCCGCTACCAAGAAAGCCTGTGTGCCTAAATAAAAATCCATGCAGCTTGTGAATATTGTCCAAAATCCACTTGTCTCAGTGGGAGCTTTTCAACTGACTTTACAACATCTCAGAAAGAAATCTCCCCTGTCCCTTCACATTTCCTTGCACTTCTTGTTTTATCTTCCCCACTAAAATGTGTGATTCGCTGTTTTAAACAAAGGTCTCATAGTCCATTGTTTTAAACATTTAAACTTACTAAGGTGAGTGGTTTGTTGCTTCAAACTTTGCTTAGTTGAACCCTTCATTGTTTTAAACTGCAGTTCTCTAAAGCGTTAATGCATTTTGTGAATCTGATAAAAACAGAACACACTACCCATGGTAGAAATTGCCTTTGCACTCTGTGCATGCATACGTGTGTGTGTGTGTGTACATGCGTGCAAGTGAGGAATACTGTGGAAAACACTTTGCACTGTCCCTCTTGGAAGCCATTGGCTCAATCACTGTGGGCAACAGACCATGTGCTCTTGTGTCTCTCCTGCCTGGCTTACTGCTTGAAGCTTGTGATCAAACACAGCATTTCATATCCAGTACCGCAGATGACAGAGTGAAAAGCAGAATGTGTCCTTGCAAATGTTGCAAGAATCAAGGAAGGAAAACAGAACTGGAGGCTGCAGGTGAGTCCCCTGCGTACCAGTAAGAATAGATGCAATTCCAAAGCCACGGGGGGGGGGGAGGGGGGTTGATTTGTTTTTTCTATTTGACATCTGAGAGAGAGTAGCATTTTGTGGTACTTTCGGCATTTCTGTAGCTTTTGTTAATATTAAAGGTCATGTTATAACATTCTAATGGCTGAACCCTGTAATGGTCTCCAGTTGCATAATTGTAATCTATAAATGCAAGCTATCATATTGACCAAAAATGGATGAGATGTCTATTTGGATTGGACTTTTTCCCTTTCTTTTTTTCCCTATTAAAAATTTCAGCATCTTTTGAGAAGCAGTCAAGTTAAATAGTGCCACAGTATGGAACCTAAACCCTACACTCTTTCTGATCATGACTGAGTCTGTCCAATGCAGATAGAACAGCTCCCACAAACTTCTTAATGATATAATCTGAAAACATAGAAACATAGAAACAGAGTGAGTCAGAAGGGGCCTCCCAGGCCATAAAGTCTGACCCCCAGATCCAGCTGGCTCCGTTCACAACATGCCCACCATGTGCATGCTAGCTTATCCTTGAACACCCTCACCGATGGGGCCTCAACCACCTCCTGTGTAAGCCCATTCCATACCCTCGGGGTCCTAACTGTCAGGAAGTTATTTCTGGCATCTAAATGGAACCTTGGTCCCCTGAGCTTCACTCGGTTGGAGCGCATCCTGCCCTCCTCTGCAGGAGAGAACAGGTCTCTACCCACCTCTGTATGACACCCCTTCACATACCTGTATGTCACCAACAGATCCCCTCGGAGTCTCTTCTTCTCCAGGCTGAAGAGACCCACTTCCCTCAGCCTCATCTCATACGGCTTCTCCTGCAAACCGGCCACCAACCTTGTGGCCCTACACTGCACTGACTCTAACCTGGCTATATCCTTCCTGTAATGAGGGGCCCAAAACTGAACACAATACTCCAGTTGTGGGCGCACCAGAGTTGTATAGAGTGGTAGTAATACCTCTCTCAATCTAGAAGCCACACTTCTGGCTATGCAACCAAAGGTGGCATTCACCCTCTTGACCACCGTATCACACTGCTGACTCATGTTTAGCCTGCAGTCTACCAGCACCCCGATGTCCCTTTCACAAGTGCTGCTCTCCAGCCACTTGTCCCTTAACCTGTATTGATGACACCAAATCCTTTGTCCCAAGTGCAAGCCCTTGCACTTATCCATGTGGAATGCCATCCTGTTGTCTCCTGCCCACTTCCATAGTCTGTCCAGATCCTTTTGGATCTGAGTAGCAGTCCATCGGACAGTGCATTGGTCTATCTCAACCAGGATATCATGGGGCATTTTGTCAAAGGCCTTGCTGAAATCCAGGTAAACCACATCCACTGCATCCCCTCCATCTAGCCACCTCAAAACCATGTCATAGAATTCCACAAGGTTTGTCTGGCAGGACCTGTTAATGCAGAAGCTGTGCTGTGTGGCCACCAGCCTCCCTTCCCTATCTAGCATCACAAGATCTCGCTATTAGGAGCCTTTCCATTGTTTTTCCTACAATGGACATAAGGCTAACAGGTCTGTAATTCTCCATGTCCCTTCTACTACCCTTTTTGAAAATTGGGGCCATTGATTCCACCCTCCAGTCCTCTGGAACTTCACCTGTTCTCCACGAGGCCTCAAAAATGGAGGCCAGTTTGCGTGAGAGAACCCCCGTCAACTGTTGAAGTACTCTCTGGTGTACCCCTCAGGGCCCAGCACCTTTGCAATGTCCAGTGCCCTGAGGAGCCCCTCGGCTTCTAGGGCCTCATCTAATCTCCCGTGCGGATCTCTCCCATCCTGCTTTGGGGAGAACACAGAGGCAAAATAATCATTTAGCATCTGTGCCTGTTCCCTCATATCAGCCACTGGATACGCTTCCTCCTTATTTAGTGGTCCCACTACCTGTCTCCCTTTCCTCTTGCCATTTACATGCTGATAGAAGCCCTTTTTGTTGCTCTTAATTTTACAGTGGTAGCTTTTCTCATGAACTTAATCCATTCCAGGACTCTGGTCATGACCCAAATCGGTGGTGAGCCAAGTTAAATTTCCCCATAAGGTTCAATGTAAATAAGGTTAATCCATTCTGTAACTATTTAAAAAAAAATCAGGAAAATGTGAAGCAAAGTGACAACAACAAAGATCACGGCCATCTCCCCACCACCACCCTGAGCACAAGCGCGGCCATCTCCCCCCATCCACAGCATGACCGTGATCACACCTGTCATTCCTGCATGCGCCTGTCATCCTGGTGCACTTGGGGGGGAGATGGGCATGGACGCGGGCACACTCGGGTGGGGCAGGTGTGATTGTGCTGCGGGGGGAGATGGACGAGATCACAGTTGTGCTCATGCAGGAAAGATGGGCGCAATCTTGGCCATCTCCCCCCCTCCCACCCCCTGCATGATCGTGGCCATCTTCCCACTCGGGGTGGGGGCGGTGAGATGGATGTGATCCCAGTTGTCACCCAAAGATGAGTTCGTGACCAGAGTCAATTTTTTTATGAAATTTTTGTTCACAACCCAATTTGGTTGTGAACTGAGGCATTCGTGAGCTGAGGTACCACTTTATTTGCAAGTCTTGGCTCATAACCAGCTGCAGCCTTGTGAATTATCCTTCTGCAATGATCCTCCTCCTCCCGGTATACCCTTTTGTCTATTTGCCCCAGTACCCATTTCCTACGGAGGTTCCTCTTGCGGGTAATCCCTCTAGCCACTTCCTTTCGCATCCATAATAGGACTCTCCTCCGCCTCCCCACCTTACTAACTAGAGGTATTGTCAAGGCTTGTGCCTCCAAAGCCTCCCTTTTGAGTGCCATCCACCCCTCCTCAGCTCCCTTGCCTTCCAGTAACCTATCCCAGGAGACTTTCCCCAGTCTGAAAGGGGGCATCTCCTGCAGCTTACTGAAGAAGAAAATATTTCTGTACCTCTAATATTCCTAGAAATGTTTGACATGACTAATAACATTAGTGTCATTGGAAATTGCTCAGCTATTGTATTATATCAATAGCACATTATAGTAAGAAATATTTGGCATGAGAATATGAAGAGAGCTAATGAATGCTGGTTCAGATTCATCTAGCTGAGTAATCCAATTGACTGACAATGGTTTTCATCCAGACTTATATTTTAAGGGACAATGTGGTTCAGTGGTTAAGAGTGCAGGACTGGGACTCGGGCAATCAGAATTCTAGTCCCCAGTCAGCCATGGAGCTCACTGGGTGACTTTGGACCTTTCACAGACACTCTGCCCAATCTACTTCACAGGGTTGTTGTGAGGGTAAGAGTAACAGGAAGAGGGAAATTATGTAAGTGTCCTTGAGTTCCTTGGAAGGAAAAAAGGTGCAACAGAAATTTAATTAATTAATTAACTAACTAATATGTAGCATAGACTGATGGAAATCAGTGGGACTTAAAATACTAAGTTGTTCCATTTATTTTAATGGATCTGTCTTAGGTCTACATCCAACCCCATGGATATAGCCTTTAGTTCTGCCTTCCTCAAAAGGCAGAAAGCTCTGCTTCTGAGTCTGAGGAGAATGTTGAGTTACCACCTATGCACAGAGAATTCAGGTGCCTCAAAGTTCAGGCTAGGTCAGGGACAGGGTGAAGGAGTCCTTGCTTGCTCAGGGGAGTTCTTCAGTAGTAATGGCTATCTTGAGAGGAACGTGTTGCCTATGAGTAGACTTCTTAGAAAGTTCCTCTGAGGCCCTATACCTGAGTCCTGAATGGGACTTGAATCTCTATTATGCAAGTTGCCAGTTGAAGCCTGCTAGAACAGCACCCATCAGCCCCTACCTTGAAATCTTGTTTCCTTGACCTTGCTAATCCTTGAATTGATCTCCAAGGCTTTTGGACTCTTATAAGTAACTTTAAACTGCCTTTGCCCACTCTTTTTGCTAAAGCCCAGTTTAATGCTGTGTTCTAGTATCTTGAAGGCTTTGACCTTGGACTATGTCTCTTTGCTATTTGTCTGTTTCTTGATTGAATTGGACTTTGTGAACGTTGGTCAGGTGAGTCCAATTTCAGGCCATTCTTCCCTGCCCAAGTTCTTCTATGGGGGATACTGGGACAGACACAGAAAAGCAGAAGAGTAACAATCTTGGTCTTGATCACATGTTCATAAGACTACCTCCTTGTGTATTTCAGAAAGCTAAGGCAGGCATGTGGCTCCCAACTGAGTGAATTTAGATTTATATTTGTGATTGATTGATTGATTGATTGATTGCATTTTTATATGGCCCAATAGCTGAAGCTTTCTCACATGGAGGTGAATGTGTCATACTGACATGCAGGTAAGAGGATAGGAAGGTTTCACCATTTCTAATTTCTTATTTGTAACAACTTTCATGCTTAGTCCCTGCCTATAAGCCTGACCTACTAGTAGGAGGATGCCAAAACCCATATCTGAGAAAGTATCTGGTAGTTTTAAATATTTAACAGCCATGATGACAATTCTTAATAGATACAATTTGGGGGAAAGAGAGATGTACCCTGGGCTACCTCATTAAAATATGCTGTGAATGCAGTTTAAAAATATATGTCCTCAATGTTTACTGCATCTTCACATTTTTAAAAGTATCTTTTGTGTGTGTGGCTCAGCAGGGATTTTGGTTATGAGTTTCTCCTACTTCTATCAAAGAAGGTGTCACTGTTCCCTCACTTGGCGCTTTCTTTCTGATAGTTTTCCAGGGTAGTCCTCTTAATCAAATTATTTCAGATAGGAAATTTTGTACTTTTTAATCTTTGATTTTGTCTTTCTGTCTTAAAGGAATAGCATAAAGAAACATTTTCTCTTTTCCTGATGCACAAAATATAAAACTTTTATCTCTGTTCTCCCACCACTTTTTTAAAGTGCTGATGGCACAGAATATGGACAATTATGTGCACTGAGTTTTTGCTCCACAGTTAAATTACCTTTTTTGAACACTGCTAGACAGACTCATGTCACTCAATGGCTACATCCCAGAGCTACGAATCAGGATGTTACTAGTACTGTTGTGAAGATACCAGGTGATGTCATTCAACACATTTTTTCCTTCTCTTAGCCTCCCATCTATATTATGGGACCAATGATAGAATTTTTTTTTTTTTTGCCAGTGGTTAAAGTTCACAGGGTCAAAACAAAGTTCTTGAAGCAGAAATTGGACTCCTTGGAAGCTCCCAGTTGGCCCTTCTGACTGAGCTATGGAATTATACTGCCTCAGCAGAAAGCTAACTTTATCCAAGAATTTATAAAAGTAGGCAAGGCCAGATATGCATAAGAGCAAAAGGGCAATGATTCTCAATGCACTTTAAACATTTCGTCCATCCAATACATTTTGGAAATACGTTTTCTTCTACAATTGTATGCACAACTATTTAATTATCACTCACAACTAAAAGCACAAGCTTCAGACAGATACTCATTATTAAATCTGAATGTTATGAGATTGATTACTGGGTGGTATGAAATTAGATAGATAAAATATATTCCACAGGACCTGGCATTGTTGATGTAGGGCAGATTTGAAGAGGCAGCCCGAGAAAGCATTTCCCCTCAATTTTATATTGAGCTGATTTGCACTGTGATCAATTAAGCCCTGGTATGTGCTGGGCAGTTTTTGAATATTCAAGGTATGGGTTGTTGTGTCATCTTGAACCCTGGCAGTGGGGTTAAATGAGGGTAAGATAGGCCATAGGTTATGTGTTGTATGGATTGCTTAACCCACACAGTCACCTGCTGATTGATTTTCAACATGATAAGCCGGAGCTTGAGTATTAAAAATGGCTGCCCATGCTGGCCAGCATAGCCACATTCCAGGCAGGATGTCGGATGGTGCAAACCCGCCCATTACTACTGATAGGCATCCGTTTCTGTTCAATCATTTGTTGTATTGGCAAAACAAAGAAGGGCCTTTTGGGTTTTCATCTGAAACATGTTAGGGACAATAGGGCATGCAGACAATTTTTAAGGAATATTTTTATGTCTGATCATTCAGTCAAGAGATTTTAGAGAAACAATTATTTTAAAGAGGATATTCCTAATGTTGATGTCCCTGCTAGCCAGGTGACTTACAGACCCCTAAACCAAATGCCAATAAGGTTCAGCAAGGTGCAGATTAATTTGGTTCTTTTATTCAGCTGAGAAAAGCAACCAGGTGTCAGCTTCCCAGTGCACAGGCAGGAAGCAACACAACACACATTCCATCAACTCATCCTTCTTATAGCTTCTTTCTTTCTTACTTTTTCTCACACAATCTCACCCCCATTGTTCCCTCATCCAATCACCTCCCAGGGTCTGCCTGACCCTTTGCCCAATCCCCTGACGGGGTCTGCATGTCCGCTGCATGCCTGTCCTCATGGGAGAGGCTCTCTCCATCCAATCCCTTCACAGACCGAGCCTGATCACAGCGTGCCAGGCCTTGCCTTGCGTAGGGAGTTGTCTTCTTCACACTACCCCTTTTGTCTTACCTTATCAACATTCCTGCTTTCCCTTTTTCCTCTCCAAAGCAAGCAGTTATACAGAAAGCAAATGGCGTTTATTTAGCTTACCAAGCTTTCATGCAAGCAGCTGTTTACAAAAGCAAATAGCGTTAGTTAAGCTAAAACAAATAACGTTAGTTAAACTAATCAGGCTCCTTCACTAACTAGTTCTGTAGTTGGCCAAAAGGTGAACCTTCCAGAAAAGGCAAGGTGAGGCTTATTAATTAGTAAAAGTAGAGTGATTCCTTTGTAGCTTCTCTTATGTTGGTGTGACTAAACATTGGAGAAGTATTTATAAATACTGGCATTGATAGAGGCCACTCTGGGTCTGGACTGTCTGAAAGTGCTGAATAACTGAAGAATTGGTTGGCACACACTAACACCAGATGCATATTGGGGACAGTTCAACTTTCCCTCCAAATGACATTGATGCCTAGTAGATATTGCATATAGTATAAATATTTTTGTTGCTGTTGCTAATCACGGAGTTGTGTCCAACCCATCGCGACCCCATGAACAACATTCCTCCAGGCCTTCCTGTCCTCTACCATCCCCCAGAGTCCACCTAAGCCAGGGGTCTCAAACTCGCAGCCCGTGGACCACTTCCCGGGACGGGCGGGCACGGGAGAGGGGCCCTGCGGCCTTCAAAGTGCCGGTGGCGCCCAGGCCGGCCGCAGGATGAGCGGCCCACCACCACCACGGTGGTGGAATACTTGATGCGGCCCAGCCTCACCCAGACTCTACTTCCAGCGGCTCCCAGGTAAGTTGAGTTTGAGACCCCTGACTTAAACTCACACCAACTGCTTCAGTGACACCATCTAGCCACCTCATTCTCTGCCGTCCCCTCCTTCTTTTGCTGTCATTTGTTCCCAGCATTAGGCTCCTTTCTTCTCATCAGGTGGCCAAAGTATTTGAGTTTCATCTTCAGTATCTGGACTTCTAAAAAGCAGTCAGGGTTGATCTCCTCTAGGACTGACTGGCTTCATCGCCTTGCAACCCAAGGGACTCGCAGGAGTCTCCTCCAGCACCACAATTTGAAGGCCTCAGTACTTTGGCACTCAGCCTTCCTTATGGTCCAACTTTCACAGCCATACATACCCACAAATCACTCATTCATTAATGCAGTATCCAATGTTATATACACCATTGTTTTTAACGCCCAACATTTGATTTTTTCAATACGCAAATGTGTGCATGGACACATGCAATCCAGTGTCCATGCCATTGATCAGACTCAAGGAGCACTGAAAAGATGTATGAATCAAGGTTTCTTTTGAAAATAGAGATGTTTGGGATTCTAATGGTATTTTTCCTTTTGGGGCTATAAGGACAGGCCAAGCTTTTTATTTCTTAGTAGTTTTTTAAGCAGAGGTAGGAGTAGAAGGGCTGATTGAGTGGGTAAATAAGTTGACAAAACATCCCGCCCTTTCCCTGGATAATGTGAGACCAGGATTTTGCAGAGTTTGTATTCGTGCAAGAGTTTAGTTTAACAGTCAGGGCCATGGATTTCAGCTGCTTTGATTCTCATAGTAAAATATACATAGGTTAGCAAGGATGAAGCTACCAGAATAGCATAAAGGGGGACCTGTTTTTTAAATAGTTGGGTACGTTATTAAGACATTGTATTTGCAGTGAAAAAATGTTAATTCAGTGTAAATACAATACATCAGTGATAAGATATGGTTGTACTTGGTTGAGTTGGAAAACAGTTTGCCATTGCAAACATTTTACAAAGTGTTTAATTGAGAATAATCATGATATTCACTGTGTGTCTCTGTGTGTGCGTGTGTTTAAAAGAAATTAAGGATTGAAGAATTGTGTTTCTGAAATGCATGGAATAGAATAAATATTTTGGGCATTTTGAGAATCACTATTTTGGATTGTCTGGCAGCACATGTTTTCCTGGTAGTTGGTTCTGTTCTGTATTGGGTTCTACATCCTCGAAGCTGTTTCTCTCCAAAAGCCCTTCCCTGAGTCCAAAACATTGACTTCTGTAAGACGTAGGAAATGGAGGGGCTTCTGGGGAATTTCCTCTGAGGATAGTGACCAAACCACATCCTCCATCCAGGATGGCACAGGAGAAGGTACTGAAAGTTCTTACCCCAGGCAAGTTGTTCTGAATCTTATCTTTTTTCCGAAGCTTCTTCAGACTATTATGGGACCCCTAGGTAGGGGAGTCATTACCAAGTGAGAAAGAATAGCATCAAATATAAACTCACTTTTCTTGAGTATGGTGGTTCAAATTTGAGACTGATAAAGTTGTTTCAGTCTTAGAGGCTCACATCTGAACACCATGTAGAAATGATTGAAAAAGGGGAAGGGGTAGCAAACGAGGCAGAAGAGCATCTAAATCACCCTAGGCAGGTTTGCATGGCATGACAAACTGTGGTGGTTTTGGATGGTCTGGCTTGTTGTCCAAACCCTGTTGTGGTATGTCAGCTTGGTACATTTGGTTTTGAGAAACCAGGAATAGAAGCAAGTTTGTTCTATACTTTCTCAGTATCATGGTTGCTTGTTGTGTCATCTGAACTGGAAAATACAGTTTGTCATGGTACCAAGGCCAGAAACATAGAGCTAGCTGCCTGGCAAGAGAGGCCTATTGCTGCTTCTGCCAAAGGGCCAACCAGAGAGCACCACTGACAGCTGCCATTTGGCATGCGTCCGAGGCAACCCTGTTTCTCCCACCTCCTGCCCTGGAGATTTTCTCTGGGACATGGATGGGTGATCAGCTAGTCAGGGCTTTGAGAAGAGCAGCACTGCTTAGTTGATTCCGCACAGTGGAGCAGTTAGCGGGGGCAGTGGGCATCCACTCAGGAGCAATGCCTAGCTGGGGGATGAGTACTGCATCAGATCCCCCCCTGCTGCCCTTCTCTCCTGAGCAGCAGGGCAGCAGTGCTTTGCTGAGGACTGCATGCCCCAGTGCAATATCCTGTGCCCCTTTCTCACTTTGGCTGGCTAGCGAGGTGTCCCGAAACTGCCTCCTGCTTACATGGGAGAATCCATTGCAATGTTCAGTCCACAACCAGGTGCTGCTGCCACCCAGTTGCTTTGTACCAAAAATGCATCTCAGACATTGGGAAGTGCAGAAGCTCATGAATACAATCCTTTCCCATTGAACTTCTGTTAGTCTGGAAGGTGTGGATTTGGCCAGTTCCTGGAGGAGAATACAAAGATTAGCTTCCCTACGCTACCCAGAGCACAGTCCATGCTTTCCTAGTGACCACACATGGGGATTGCAACTTTATGGGCCAACTCACACCTCCAGAGGCATGCACAAGGTGTAACGGCTCCACAAGGAGCCACCCAATCACAGAAATGGCATGAATGCAACCTGTCCGGAAGAACCCACACAGCCCTGTGCATGTCTGAGCTTCTTCGGTGCATTCTTTCGGCAAGCATAAATGTTCCTCTATATGTAATAGCCCAGTTTGTTCATGATAGTTTTCCATATGAGTAAAAACCAAGAGACAGATGGGATTGTTCATGTGGACAAAAACTTTGCTGTGTGAAACTGTGCTTTGATTCTGGAATTTGGACATATCCTGCAATATATAATATGAATGCGTTCTCTTTATACATAATTCTAATTAGGATGCTTGGCCATATAAGGGAGCATTGTGTGTGTGTGTGTGTGTGTGTGCAAGTGCATGTGCATTCACCTCTTGTGTACACTAACCATCAAGAAGACGTTATAACATTTCTCATAAATCATAGACACTATACTTTGATCATGATGGCCTTTTAAATAATTGGAAGCAATTATGTCTCCCTGTGCATGCCCAGTTGTTCAACATTGCCTCAAAGATGTCACACAGCATCTTATTATCCTTTATTTTTTCAGTATCGTTAATGCATAGAATCCAAAATATAAGTGCAACACACTAATGCAAGACTAATTAAAATAGCAATAAACTTATTCTCTGTGGGTGGGGCAGAGAATTGGTTTGATCATGTGGCTAAGTCTTACATTCTCAGCAGCCACATCACATCATTGACTCATATTCAGCTTATGATCTAAGATCCTTCTCACTTGAAGTATTTTTGAGCCAAGTATTACCCATCTTGTTACAATGCATTTGGCTTCTTTTTCCTAGGTGCATAACTTGACATTTGTCCTTGCTGAATTTAATTCAGTTATGTTCATCTCAGCACTCCAACCTGTCAAAGTCACCTTGAATCTGCCTTCCAGGGTATTAGCTAACACACCCAGTTTTGTGTCATCTACAAAGCCGATCACCATTCCCTGCACTTCCTCACCCAAATCATTAACAAAAAAAGTTGAAGAGCACTGGGCCCAGGACTGAACCCTGCAGGGGCCCACTTGTCCTGTCCCCCTCCCCCCCCCCATTTGAGAAGGTGCCATTGATGAACACTCTTTGAGTCTAATTCTGTAGCCAACTGGGGACACCTAGCCCACTTTTTTCCAGTTTGCTAATCAGGATACCATGGGACATTTTGACAAAAGCTTTATTAAACTTAACTCCATAGGTTTGGCTTCTCGGCAGATAAGAGTTGGCCTATGCCTTATTATGAGGTCAATAGGATATCAGTCTCAGGAGACAAAGAGAGTGTAAATTGGTTTGGTCACAGCAGAATATGCAGGACATTTTCCCTTCTCTTCCACTTGCCCCAGCAGAACATCTGCCATATCCTAACTTCCTCCAGAAATCAGCTTTGTGAGATTAGGATTGTTCTCTAAGGGAACAATACTGTGCATGTTTAGATAGAAGAAAGTCCTACAATTCTCAGAATTCCCCAGGCAGTTAAGCTTGGGGACCTTTTTCCTATCCATGATTGCATAGGAATGTACTCCAAGAGTGTGGTGCATTGTGGCAAAATGAATGACTTTTGTGTTTCTTAAAACAAATTCAAACCTTACAACGCAAACTGAACCACTTTTTAAGTCAGCATGGACCTTTTTCTCTATTAATTTTAATTTAGATGTGCACACAATTTTGGAGTCAGACAGAATGCAGCCCTTTCCTGCTTTTCATCCATCCTGCACCACTCTGCAATCCATCACCCATTAAAGTCATTTAGCCATAATTTAAAGGGATAGACAGGAAAGAAAACATGTTGACCTGCAAAGATGAAACAGAGAATGGCTAAAGGAGAGCGCTGTAGCTGCAGGTGCAACAAAAAGGGAGATGGTAATTGCAGATGGGTTAAAATGCTTATTTCGAGATTGCCTTGCAAACCATTATCCCATGTTTGTTTTCAAAAGAAATGTAAGTTCAACTCCCCCCAGTTATCTTATTAGCAGAGCACAGATGTTTTTTCTTTTCTGATTTTTCCTTAACAGAAGATAATTCTGTGAAAATTCTGTACATGACCTACATAGATAAAATGAAAGCTTCACGCAGGGGTTTTTCACTTGAGGATTGGAATTTGTATAAAGGGTAACTGAAGCAGGGATATACAAAAATGGAGGTACATCTATTCGGTCTCCATTTGTACAATCAGATTGACCCAGGGCTTCTGAAAAGAATAACTCTGTTGAAAACCTTTAAGATATAATATTGCTACGCAATTAAAAGTTGCCCTGTTTTGGACTTCCTGCACTCATTCCTGGCTGTGCTTGACATATCTTTCTATATTCAATCTTTCAGAGGGCTCCTTCTCTTCAATGTCTCCATGGGATTGTCCACACAGGGAAATGACCACTTGAAGAAAGGTTAATGTGTGGGCTGGGCGATACACGCAGTAAACTGGCATCCATCTCCGTGATTGTGGCTGCTGGAAAAAGGGGATAAGATTAGCAAAGGCTATTAACCAGGATAACTAAATGGCCCCTCACCATGTTTCTGAATACCACCTCCGCCCCCCCCCCATCTCTGTCTGTGAAAGAACAGAGAAGATGCGTTGCTTTCAGGTCTTCATTTTAGGCTTTCTGAAAGCACCTATGGAGGCGAGACAAAATGGGCCTTTGCCCACAGACAAAACCACGTATTAAAATACCTCTCCTAAATGCTTTGAATTTGAAATATCTGATATACTGCACTAGGAAAAGCTGGTCACCTTACTGTGCCTAGCAAGGTAATGTATTTTGATCTTACTCTCAATGTGAAAAGCGGAATCGTTTCTGTCCCAGAGTCACTCAGAATTGCCAGCTAATAGGAAAAAAGAGCTGGATTGATCCTGTGTTCTTCACAGTAGCTCAATGCACATAAAGTAGCAGTTAAATGTTACATAGGTTGACATGATATGGAGATGATCATGACTACCTGCTAATATTTTCAGACCATAATATACACAAGAGCCAGGCCTGGTGCTGAAGTTGAGAACTCAAGAATAGGAATGAAGAAGATTTTTTTTTCCCAGTTTGTTTTCTATCAGGATTTACATCTTACAAATCAAACACGGACTTGGATGCCACCTGGGGTTGAAATCCATGTATTTCCAAGCTTGCAATGAGATCGATGGAGCAAAAAAGGGGAAAAAGTGTTCGACATCACCTGCAGCTTTCAATCAGTGGGAGAAGAATGTGTATATTTTAGAGATGTGCACAACTGAGGCATACATTTGAAAAAAATATACACCTGGAAATAGAGATTTTTCAAACAAAAAGACAAAAGCAAAGCTCTCAATCTGTTATAGAGCTGAGTTGTAATGAACTTCAAGACTCAGAGAACTTTGATGAGCTCGCGTTTTTTGCCAGTCTGCACACCTGTAAAGACTTCTCATGTCCTGCTGTGGCAAAAGACATGGAATAAATTTTGGTATGACTCGGAAAATGCCTCAGAAATGGTTTCACACATTTTTGCAGTATCTTCTTCATACTGAAGAACTGTGTGTGGGAAAGGGGGAGGATGACAATGTTACTTATCAACCATAACAATAACAATAATGATAATTCCTGCTGAAGTGACTCTGAATTCTTTACTGCTAAATAGCACCATATGTCTGGCATAACAGAGCACTGAAATGAGTGTTCCCCTTGTCCACAAATTGCTCTCTTATGAATTTACCATTGAATTCAGGGTTTATAATACTAGCTTTGTACTTTATTAATTGAACTTGGAAGTTTGGCTTGGATATTTATTCTTTTACTAGCAACATACTAGTATGAAATGTCTTTTCCATTTAACTTGGACATTGTTAATATGGAGGTATGAGTATTATATGAGTATTAGGTATGACAGAGTGTTTTCATGAACAGTGAACAAAAGCCTCCTTTGCGGAGCCCTGGAGTGACTTCCTTTATAGAATTAATCCATCTCATATTTGCACATAGTTTTACTAGTCTCCAAAAGAACCAACTGTTGGAGGCCAAGTGAATTTCTAGGATGAATGCATTCTACAATACTGGGGCAACAAATGAAATGACCCTTCTCAAACATGCTAAGTTTCCATCCACAAAAGATGGTACAGGAATTCACTATCACATTCTTAAGCACCAGGGAATTAAATTATTAGTAGTAGTGATATTAAATATTATCATTGATTTAATGTCTATATTGCCCAGTAATTGAAGCTTTCAGAGCAGTTTGCAACAACAGATGACAATACAGTATAAAATACAGACAGTATTACAGTATTAAAAACATCATAAAAAGATTACCATAAAATTAAAATGCATATAACAAAATTATAATAATAAATTAAATCATAAGGCCTACTTAAGTAACTAACAAACCTCAGTAAACTAGTAGAATGCCTTGTGATAGAGGACAGTCTTAACCTGGTGCTGAAAGGTTATTAAGGTTGGTACCAGACAGACCTCAGTGGGGAATTTGTTCCAAAACTGGGATACCACCACTGAAAAGGCCTTTCTCTTCATGCAAAAACCAAAACAACAACAACAAAAAAATGCTCACAATCTGATATGGAGATGAGTCAGAGCAAATTTTAAGGTACAGCTTGGAGAATTTCTCCAAGTTCTATTTTTCTTGATTACATATCCCTGATTTCAAGAGTAGCTCCATGGGAAGTCTATTACTTCCGATTAATCCATGTATTAAAGATATAGGGCACCCTTTCTCCACCTCTGCTAAGTCCATTGAGCTATTTTATGGATGCAAGGGACAGTGTGAGGATTGGCAGATGAAGGGACAGTGAAGATGAGTGACGGGCAATGGGATGGGCTCTCTGGGCACACTAGTATGGGGAGGTGTGTCAAGCCAGGCATTGCATGGCCAACCCATGACTTAGGAGAACAAACATATTGCACTGGATAAGCTAGTCGTTTTGGAAAGCTGCATGCTTGGCCCTCGAGTTCACCCGTTGATTTGGGACAAGTCTTGATCACCGGCCTACTTTGCAGAGCTGTGATAAGGATCAGATGAGATCATCCTATCTTCAAGTTTCCTCGGATGGAAGTGTGTTAAAGTGCTGCTGCCATCTCATGTATGCTCACCTGAGAATCCTATTTAACCAAATAGAGCTTCTTCATAAATATGCATTGGATTGCACTGTACAGCTCTGTACTGTTTGCTGTGCTCTTAGAAAACATTAAATGATCAGTTTCTTCCTGGTTCATGCTCATTTCAAATAAGTAATTGCATTGGAAAGGTGTTAAAAGAGCTTTTGGACACTGTGGGGTTCTATCCATCACATCGATAAGCAAGACAGAGTCATTTTTAGCGTTGCTCTAAATTATGCTCAGAGTCTAATCTAAATCTATCACTTTTGATGTATGCTTATTGCCAGACCAAAGATACTCTAATGTGAAAGTGCATTCTTGCCGTGCATCATAAAACTGATTTCCAGCTTTCCTGATTCCCAATCACATATGCAACTCTGGCAGCTCTCACTAGAACAGCTGACATTTTAAAATTAGATTTCTTAAAATAACTTTTTTTGATTACTTTACCAGAATAATGTTAACTACTTAGAAATCCAGGCAGCATGGCTTAGTTTCTTTAAAGGCAGCCTTAGAAAGTCTTGCTCGAAAACATGACTCAGAAATATTCCTTACTCTTCCAGAATTTTGAATTGACATGCCAACCACCCAGAAACAAAATATTCAGGCAAGGCCAGGGGATCTCAGGGGCAACTGCTGCTAGTCCATGTGAACCAGAAGGTACAGAATGGTTGTGAGATGTAGATGCATCTCTGAACAGTAAGAGATGATCAGGAAAAGTAAGTACCTTCTACTCCTGGCACACCTAGGTGTAATCTTGTAGTTAAGGATGGGGCCCAAACTAGGCTTCTCAACCACCAGCCTCCTGTCTCATCTGTATGTACCACCTGAGGACCCAAGCACATAAACTTGGGGACCTCAGCCTCCTGACAGTCAGATCTAAGTGAAAAGAGTATGACTTAATTTGGCAAGAAGTGGCATCACCAAGATGGGCTGGATGCTTACCCAAATATTTCATGGTACCAACATAATTTTCTTGGAACTACTAGATTCTGGCAGACTTTGTAACACAAGATTGTATATCCTTTCCTTGGTCAAGTTGCTTCCTGCCTCACAAACTCCCTTGTCCCTTTGATTACCCTTGCTCCCAAAATTAGAATAAACTTTCTCAAATTCAACCTGGCCTTAATCCATTACCCAACTGCTCCTTAAACATTTTGATTCAGATCCCATCTAAACGTTAAATTTCTCAGGCCATCTCAAATAAAGTGAATCCTTATCTGACTGAACTGTATGGACCAGTATAATGTCATAATGTGCTTCCTCATCTGCAAACACCCCATGGCTGGGATAAGGAAACCTCTATGTTTAAAAATACCTAAAACATGCAATGCTGGTAGAATAAATTCTTAAAGCCCAAGGTAGCATGGTGGGATTATTAGAATTTGTCTTAACAAGATGCAGGAATGATAAAGTTGCTGCACAGAATGAAGAAGTAGGGTCAGTTGGCCAAAATCTTGAGCCTGAACTGCTTCCAGCTGCATGTTGGAAACTGTGTTTTCAAATGCTCCTTCACTTTAAAACAAAATCCCTAGCAGCTCAAGAAAAGAGCACCATCAGGGAGAGTGTCTTCTTTCCTTTATGTACTAACACAATGTTCTTACACATCTTAAAGAGCAAGGACACAATCCTAGACCTGTCAAGGCTTCAATCTTGGCATGGATATGCATGCTACTTTAACTAGTATTGCCTTTGTTGTTCTGCAGATGAAATTATTCTAATATTCTATACATAATCAAAAGGAAGTTATGATAGACGATAAGAATTCTGGATGTTTGCATATACTTTTAGGGTAGGGTAATGAGAGCTCAGTGGCAAATGTGCATATCAACCAGCCTTTGGGCATATTTGCCAGGCCTCATGGAAAATGTGCGTATTTCTTCACAGGGAGAAAGGTCCACATTAGAGGTGCAATCCCTGAGTGTACAAAATGACTGGCTTTTATACACGTTAGCCATTGAACTCACAGCACCCCTAACATATACATGCATATAACTTGTATTGATTTCAGTGGGTCTGTGCTTAAGGGTGATTATATCTAGATGTAAACTATAATTTTGACCCCTTATCTGAACACAAAGTTTGAAGCCAATCTAAAAAGGCCTTCCTTTAAGGTGTGGGGTGTGCTTGACACAGTGAGCCTGGATGGATAAATCTGTTTATTAATTTCTCTCACATTCAGAATGTGTAATCGCAGGTTTCTTCAGTTCCATTTCTTGGAATGGAAAGAACTTGAGATTTAAAAAAAAATGGTGGGAGAAACTGAAATGGACGTATCTGTCCAACTAGGCTGACACTGCTGATTTATTCGCTTTTAAACATCCATGTTTGATTCCTTTTGCATCCAAGCATGTTAGTGCTGACTTAGGTTGCTTTCCCCCACCCCACCCCACCCCACCCCAGACAGGTGCTTCACTTTTAACAGCTATGCTGGGAATAGTGGTACCTTTTGTACTTGGTCAATGCAGATAGATGAGAATTTAGTTTCAATGGGGTTTTGAAAAGCATTTGCCAAAATATGCAAATCTATTCAAATACAGGATGGAAAGAAGTTGGGTGCTTTAAAAAAAAACTGAAGACAAAGAATGAAATGGGCAGATTTCTCTATTCCTGTCCTTGGCATGGATGTTTTGCCGCAACATTCACCCATAGTGCACTACTACTGTGTTTACACAAGCTGAAATCAGGGTGACTTTGGAGTGATTAATCCAGTGCAGTCCTGGATAGCTGTTTAATAACAAGTTAAATACTGGAATCCAAATTGAACCAGAAAATAGCTTTGAGAATTCAGGTTTAAGCCAATTCCCAGACTGTTTGAATTAATTGGTTACACTCGAATTAACTGGCTGCATACAAAGAATTATTGACTTAACTGGTTGTACTGAACTTACTTGTGCAGATTTGAAGGTCAGTCCATCCATCTGCAGCCCTCTGGCTTCAGCTTGGGTATTATCCAATTCCAGTGTCAGTTAACCAGCATTTATTGACCTACATTGATTATCACACACTGTTTTGTACTGCCCAGCTTGGACAAAACAGTCTGCTTGGCTAATCCTTATTGTTTTATTACATATGGTATGCAAGAAAAAGAAATCTTTCTCTTACAGAAGATTAAAACCTTAATATATAATATAAAACCCATGCAAACAAGTGCTTTAAAACATGCAACAAGTTAAAGGAAAATCCCAGGACCAGTTAAATCCTTATTATATAGTGTCAAATGCCTGAGTTTAGAAGAAAAACTCAACCTGACAATTAAAGATGAACTTGGCTGGTGCCTGGTAATCCTAGTGTGGAAAGCATTCCCTAAAATCAGGATGGTTCCACTATGCTTTGTTTCCACCCTCTAACTTTCCTTGGAGGAGGCACCTGGAAGACGGCCTCAGATAATGATCAAAATGATCATATTGGGAAAGGATCTCAGTCCCAGGCAAAGTAGAGCTTTCTAGATCAATGCCAGCAAGATAAATTGGTCTCAGTACCATGAAGGCAGCCAGTGCAAGCAGGCCTGAATTGGGGTTACATGTTTCGACCTACTGGTACCCATAACAAATCTGGCTGCTGCATCTTGTGCATATTCTAAACTGTCTTCAATGGCAGACCCATGTAGAGTGCAGTGAAGTCATTTAACTTGGAGGTTATCTGAACGTAGACTACAGAGGCCAAATTATCCCTGTCCGGATAAGGGTGCAGCTGACTACCAACCAAAACAGGTAGAAGGCACTTGGTCCTGCTGAGGTCACCTGCACCTCCCACGACAGAGATGACTCCAAGAAAACCTCCAAGCTATGAACCTGTTGTTGAGGTAGTGTTGGTAGGTAATACTTGAAAATGTAATGGAAAACTTTTGATTTCCACATCCTAGTTGCTTAAACGACTCTTGACTGTCCCAGGGGAATAGAAAGTGTTCCAAATTGAACATAAACCAAATTTAGTAGTAAATGTTTGGTGACTATTTCCCAAATACTGCAGCTGCAGTACTTTCACATAATTTGCTGGTAATGAGGACAGCAGGGAGGAAATATGTCTTTACTTTGGCCTCATAGTTTTAGGCTTATAAAGGTCTTGGCTGTTATTTGCCTTCCTGGAAAGCCACAGTCTGCAAGGTCTTTTCAACAGGGATGTCATTGGATTGTAATCCCCATCTTTCCTCAGAATTTGTTAAGCTAGCTGGGGCAGATGGAAGTTGCAGTACAATTGTAGTTTCATGTGTTCCCTACTCTGGGCAGATAGGTTGATACAAACCCAGAGTATAGGAAAGAAAATAAAGTGTGTGGGGGGAAGGGGGATGGAGGAATAGCTGGACTCAGCCAGCAGCACTTCCCTGTATCCTGAAGGAGAGAATTTCCAACCACTTCACATTTATATAAATCACAAAGCTCCCCACTCCCCCCAGGCAGTGTTGGAAACAATAAGGACTAGATGCCATTCCAGGCCGGAGGCATTTTGCTGCCTGAGGAGAATGGCAAGATGGCTCCCACCCTGTTCCATGTGTAGCTGGATCTTATTCAACACTGGCAGTAGGACAGCATTTTCCAGCACATGTGCAGGCAGCAGGCTAGCTGAGGGGGTACGGGGAAGGGCACCTTGCCCACAGCTCTGTCCTCCGACAGCTTGCTGCCACTTCCCAGCATTTGCTGCCTAACGCGACTGCCTCCTTCTCCCCACCTGTAGGGCCATCCTTACTGGATGCACATTGGGTCAATCTAGCAAGGCAGCCCTTGTGTTCTTACGGCCCATTAAGCACCCTAACAGCACTTGTTCCTCTCACCCAGCTTGCTCAAATCCCTCTTTGGAACAGCATGGGCACAAATACCATCTCCTGCTCTCTTCTGTAAATCAGCATGCTGAAAAAAGATGCGAGAAATACCCGCATTTTTCTTTCTTTTCCTCATGCACTATACATACTCCTAGTCATGCCATAGAAAAAGAAATAAATGGAAACCAGGATTATTTATTTATTTATTTATTTATTTTAAATGAGGCAGATGCTGTACTTGTTCAAAGGTCACCTATTTACAGAATGGTCTAAACAACACTTTGCCAAGATTAAAGTGATGGTGCATTAAACCCCTGACCTTTTAATCTGTTTTCCCTGACATACTTTGCACACTTGAGTTAATAGCTGTGCAGTGTCAATGGCATGGAAACAAAGCCAAGAGGTTTGATTCATGTTTCTTTTTCCTTTTCATCCTGGATGAGAATCAGATTGTTAATACCATTTTAAATATTTGCATTGGTGACTAATGCCTCACATACTGTAATCCATTTCCTAGAATTCTTGAGGCAGAAAGAAAACCCATTTGTGGTTTTGAAGGATAACCACAAGATTACAGCCTAATGAGAATGGATTAAGTTTGGACCATTTCCAATTTGTTACAAATCCTTGACATAAGAATGGATTCATGTTCTGGTCTGGTGTATCTCCCACCCCCACCTCCAATCCTGTCCTGCCTGCCAAAAATAGAACATCTGAAATCATAAAATCCTGGTGTAGTCAGAGAAAGGCACTTGTGGTTTGCAGAACTGTTAAAAAAATAAAAGCCAAAGTGTGCTCAGAAAAAAACAATCCAAAAAATAATAAGGAACTATATGATTACATTACAAAACAATATCAGCATTTATATCACCGTTAATATGGTACAACAGAGCAACATTGGTTAAAACTCTGACAGCATCATTTTGAACTAACTGAATTTCTGGAAGTCTTCAAGGGTAGTCCAACACAAGTATACTACAGTTAGCTGTTTTGTACCTTTCTGGTCAGAAACTATTTTCTCTTTTAAGTAACCACCACCATTGGTTTCTGAAAGGCCAGTAAACTCCAGCTGTATCTATGACCCATCATCCACATTCAAGCTTTGCCTTGCCACCACCCCTGGCCCCAACAGTTTTGAAATCAGAGAATGGCAACCTCATTTACGGACCGCAGTGTCAAATCATGTCCATCACGGTATCCTTTTAGCTTCCACAGCTAACTGGCTTCCACAGCTCTGCTACTAACAATGATTGGCAAATCATTGGCCTGTCATGGATGTCCTACCTAATTGCCTTGGTGAAAGCAGGTACAAAACTGGAACATGTAGTCCTGCAGTTGCATTTATTTATTTATTGAACTTGTATTCTGCACTAATAGTCTCATAGGACCCTCTAGTGTAGCGCTCACTTCCTCCCCTTGGTTACTAAAAATTAGCAGTATGGCAACTGCAAAACTTTGGCTGCGTGCTGCCAAAAGCTTGATTATTTTTGGCCACCAACTGGATCATCAGATTTCAGCTGTGCAACAGTGGCAAGAAAGTGTTCCCCACAGTTTCCCACCCTTTTTAATTGAAAGTATTTTTTGATTATATATATTTTTGTTCTCCATGGCACCTGGCCTGAATCCATTTTATTCATCAGTTACATTGATATCCTGCCTTTTCCTGCAGGGAGTCCAAAGTGATGTATATGATCTTCCCTTTCCCCATTTTATACTCACAAGAACCCTGTGATGTAGGCTAGGCTGAGAGTCAGTGCCTGGCCAAAAGTCAGCCTGGGTATCTAACTACTGTCCAACATTCTAACCTCTGTGCCACACTGGCACTCTTTTTGGAGATAAGAAGGGGCTGACTGAAGGTTGAAAAAGCCAACTCACAGAAACAGCCTTTCCACAGTATCCCAGCTCTGGCAGCTGACAACACAGTCTGAATTCCAAGCACTTCCCTCCAAAGCTGAAGGTGCTGCAGGTAGATAAATCAACTAACCGGTGGAAAACACAACAGTCTACAGATGAAGCCCATCTCATGCTCTGTGCTGATGAAATGGCTAGTTGGCTTAAGGTCAAAACTATGAGCAAGCTCAAAGCCACACATGCATTTTTCCATCAGCGGTGGGATAGTCTGTGATTAGCTAACCATCGCAGTTCAAGCCCAGAGACAGGCCAAGCAACAGTGCACCCACTTGGGTTTTCAAGTGTTAATCTGTAATCTTGGCCAAGACCTGCACTACAGTTTTGCCCCCCCCCCCAACACACACACACACACTTGTGATCTATACACAGCAGAGCAGCCCATACAGAATGCTGTTTAATAGGGCAATCATAAGGAAACTTCTTTGGTGACCCCAACAAGTTGGTATGATCCTAACCAATGCACATGTAAGAGTTTTTCGAGACACACATACATTTTGGTCAATTATTTTCAAAACTGTAAACCTGAACAAGATTTGCCCCATCTGCTCTAGTCAACCTTAAGTTGTTTTTGTCCTGAATAATTTTGCAATGGGCCCACCTTTTGGCTGATAACCTTCTCATGGTGGAAGTTGCAAAAGAAATATTCTTGTTTAAAACTAGGGGTGGGCAATTTCCAAGGACCATTTTTAATACATATATATCTGGGTTGTACTTTTGCTGGAAGCAGTGACCAAAATAAGCCAATTAACCAACAAGTTATGGTAACAACCCATCACAGAACACTACACAGGGCAAATTAGCTTGGAAATAAGCTTTTTGGCCATTGTACTGTTCTGTACTACCAATTTCTGTTGGCAAATTGGATGGTCAACTGGCATTAGTTTTGCTCCCCCACTATAATTAGGCAGCAGTGTGGGGACATACTCACAGTTGCTCACTCTTGTTTGAAAACATACCTTGATTTTTGGCATTTGGTAGTCTCTTGATGAGATGCCAAGATTATTCATGCCTCTGAAGTGTTCTCTGCCCACATATGAAGGGCATTTTCCATTTGGAAAATCACTCTTGTATCCCAGATGTATTAGGTATGGGGCTTGAATTCACTGAGCTGGATGAGACATCCACTTTCAAGAAAGTGTCTGAAAATGGCTGCAGATACTTCAACTTAGTTTGGCCTGAGCATGATCCTCTAGATTCACCTTGAACATTGTTTTGGGTGGAGTTGTACAGGTCCTGGAGCTAAGTTTGTGGGGTGAAAAAGGGCAGTGAAACATTCTCCTGATCCCTAATGTTGGTGAGCTGTGATTCAGTTGACCATCCACTGCAGTTCTATTGCCCCTTGTCCTAGATCAGAGGTTGACGCTTCTGCTGGTTGGTTTTTCGAGTGGTTTATTTTTCTCCCCTCCAACTCTGATGGAAAACAAAACAGAACTGCCTTTCTCCTCCTTTGGATTCCAAGTTCACATCCCAGGTTATGTTTTGCATTATCAGTACTTTTTCTGTAATGACCAAACTGGCTAGTAGCAGGGCAAGTGTTGACAGAAAGCTTGTCATTGGCTCCATGCCAGGGTCTTCTTCCATTCACCACAATGAAGCAGACAGCTCCAGCCAATCTTCTCCTTTCCTCTCCTTCTCCTGGTACCCACCAGTAAGTGTATCAGTGCCACATCGTCCCCGTAGCCCTTATGACTTGCCCAGCTACTACCAGAACCATCTCAAATATATGAAAAAAATCCGCTATACTCTATTATAGATGATGACACCTCTGCTGCCTTTTGCTGTTGTGCCTTTCTGTAATGCAGAGCTGCAAGTGGACTAACAGAAGGCCGGTATCTATAATGGCAGGCAGTTCTTTAGGTCCTCTTTGCTGCCACACAGAATTTCTGGTGTAAGTATATCTTTGCTTACCCTGCCAGCTCTCCATCAGCTCCTTTACTACTTCACCAGGAGGCATTTCAGGCTGCACCATGTGCTTCATGCATTCATCCCAGAGCGGAGCACTTTTGTATAGATACTTTTCATTTATACATTAAAAAGTCATTGAGGGTTGTTAAGTATGGGGTAATGACTTTCTAGCTAATATTCTGCAGACAAAGAAACAATGATTTGTTCCCTTCAAAAGGATTTAGTTGGTTCTACAAGAATTTCTGGAGACCTGGGGAAAGCATTTTCTTTTTGTTGCTGATTTCTTTGTATGTTATTTGCTTCCAGTGTCTTTAAATGTATTCCTATTTTTCCTCCCTAAACTAAGCCTGAGCTAGCAAGGCAAAAATCTTTTGTTGATTATGTATGCATGTGAAATAGAGGATTGTAAAATAATAATAATAAAAATAAAAAATCCACTCATTGATGGATTGACCTCTCTTGCAGGCTTTCCCATTAACTCAATATTCCCCATGGTTGCTAGTTTGCTAATATGACATATTTAACATTTGTAAGAGCTCTTTGAAAAAGCGATTCAGAGCAATCACTTGGCGTTGAACACAGATTATCTAAAATGATAGGGCATTACATAAGGTGGCAAGATTCTTTTTAAATGGAAATATTAGCTATTGTGTGACTGTGTTGCCTTTGTCACTTTGAGTTAAGCTGCATCTGGATTGATGTGAAGCATACAAAAAACTGCTTAAAGGTTTCTTTTTTGGTTTACACTACAGCAATTTAAATAAGTATATAAGTCACCTTTACAGTACCAAGTAGAAATGATTTAGCTAGTAGAGAAGAATAGAGGCATTCCATGATAGTGATGGAAATGAGGGTTCCATCTAAGCTTTAGAGGAAGAGAAGGGTTCCTGAAGTTTTTACTGATGGTTGACCTCACCATTTTTTGTAGCTTTGATAGATGTCTGGTATCTAAAGATGTGTAGATGCCCCCTGAAAAGCCTCAGCCCTTGTTCTTCAAGTTTTACACAAAAGATATAATCAGTCTTCCTTGGATATGTATATACCCATTTTTTCTGTAAGGTGTGGAACTGGACCAGCCCTAACTAATGTGGGCAACACAAGAACTGAGGCTGGTTGCAGCATTTTGCAAGTGTGGGTGATACCTATGAACATGGATCTAGGGTGGGATTTGTGTGAGAAAGTGTGCTTGGTCCTCCACATACTGGGATTTTGAGGGAGCTTGGGCACATGCATGAGTATATTTCTAAGTGTAAAATCACCAGTGTCACACAAGCTAACAAGGAAGCCATTTTAGTAAAAGACATTTCATACACAATAATTGGTTGAATGTCCAATCCAGCCCCCAAAAGCATCCATGGTAGGCATGCCCAAGTATAATTTTGTTTGCCTTGAAAGTGCCGTTCAAGCTAGTGCCTGCTGCAGCCGCTTCCTCCCTTTCTCCACCCCACCCCCAGATTCTTCTTACATACATAAGGCGATGGGGTGGGGCAACTCTAGCACCTCAGGAGAGCTTCCTTTTCCTCCAAGGAAAGCACTGAGATGATTGACATACATTTCCATTGCTAGGAGATGCCAGTGCCTGTCAGGAGCTGGGCTTCCCCTTCATTTCCTTTCAAACAACAGACAGTCTTCTTGCTTATGAGCTCTGTATTTCTGATATGCACCTATAGCCACTATAAGATGAGTCTCTGTGCATGAACAGGGTGATCTGTTGAACCCAAACTGGAAACAGTTTCTGGGAAAGCTCCTGCTCAGTAACCCTGGCCTCTGGAGAAGGGTTAGCCTCCCAGAACTATGCAGGCCCTCAAATCTCCTGATGCCTTGTCATGGGCTCCAGGACCCAAGCAGGCTCCTCCCCCTGTCCCCTCCCTATATTTCCAAACATTGTCTGTTCCCAAGGTCTTTCTGAGCACCTGGGGATGGCAGCCTTGAGATAACCCCACTTGCCTCTGCCATCTCTAATCCCACACTCTTCTCTTGCTGGCTTTCCCAGTCCTCATCTGAAGAGCCAGTGCCACGCTGGCCCTGGGAAGCATGCCAAGAATAACTGCCTCTTTCATTCCCAACACTGGCCAAGGTGAAGGGTGCTTGAGGCGTGATTTGAAATGATGTCACATTTATGGGCTGCCCTGTTTGATGACTTGCAGCATGCCTAATCCAGGCATGTATGTGTTCAGCACTGATGTGCTATTTAGGACACGATCCTTTTCATGCTCAGAGAGAACAGAGTCCTACAACTCCCAGCATTCCCCAGCCATACTTTCTTCGATGTAAACATGCATAGGATTATATCCTGAATATCACTACCATAAACTCTTATGGGTTAATAATACTTACCAACTGAGAAAAATCAAATGTTATTTTAACAGGTCTGCTATATCATTATAGAAGAAAGAAACTGAGATTACTTAAACCAATTTTTCAAACATTTCATATATATGTAGCTTTATTGGTTTTTATCATTACTATTCAGATTGTCACACGATTCTACCCAAAACCTCTTATTTCAGTGACAGAGGAGGGCTGAAGTACAGATGGGTGAGAATATAATTCTGGTTCACTTTTGATAAGACTTGACCCGAATGAGTATACTTCTAAATGTTTGTAATGGAAATAACTTGAGATTTTAAGAGAAACAAACTGAATGTAGGAGAAAGTAACCATAACAAGATTTGTCCATCTCTATGCTATGCTGCAAGAGCAGGTAACTCGAGGAGTTCTGGTTGTTTTGGCCTACAATTCCCATCAGCTCTAATCAGTGTAGTGAGTAGTGCAGGATGATGGGAGTATAGGGCCACATCTGGAGCGCTACAGGTTTTCTGCTTCAGCTGCAGGGGACATAGGAGCCCAAGGTAGCAAGAAAGACACCTGGTGGAGCACAAGACAGATTCTAGCAGCTACCTTGAGTCTCCATGAAGTGCACAAAGGCTGCACATTGCTAAAATGTTTTCTGGTAATCGAGTCAAAGCCATTTGATATGTAATCTGTGGCTTGGTGTGGGTTCCTGAAGTCATTTTAACTTTCTTTTGTGTAGATTTTATGTATGACTGTGTTCCTTTGAATGCATTTGACTGTGATTTTGCACTCAACTAATTCTAAGAGATGCATAATTCCCTACCTGTTTGTATTGATTGATTGTAGGGAACTATAGAAAATGAGTTGCAAAGTGATTTAATGACCTAATTTGCACACAACAGAAACTTTCTAAATATAATTTCAACTTGTGTTATAAATCTTGGAAGTATACGCACTTAGAGTCAATTGATTACCAGTTGCTTGCAAGTCATTTTTCTCCACCATAAGATGAGAAGATTATATACTACGAACATCTTTGAGTATTTCATGTTTATTTTTAAATATTTTTTGTGAGTGCAGATCTATGATTTAGAGCTGCTAGCTTGTCTTTAGTCACAAACTGGCAACCATATGGAAATCAAGCCTTATCTATATTTGCTGTGAAAATGGAACTGGTAGGTCAGAGAGAGAGACCAAGGCCTATTTCAGCCAGGCTGCCAGGAAAACCACTTTGAGAAGTGTGTTAGGGCCATCTTTCTCTGAGCAGGGCCAGCCTTTTAATTAAAGAGAGTGAGGTGGCTATCTTAGGCAGCTGATTTTTGATATCATTAAAGGGCACTGAACTGGGGTTTTTATTCAGTTAATTGTTTCTGCATTTTTACTGCCAGGTAGATGTACTTGTGGATTTTTTTGTTTGGTTTTACCTCAGACGCTAAAATGACAAAAATGTTCAAAATGACATGAACTGTTCCCCTTTAGGCAATAAAACATCTTGGGCAGGCCCCATCTTTCAGCAGCTCTTGGGATCCTGTGAAGTAGCTTGCTTGAGACAAGTCTGATTTAGAAGCACGCTAAGTAAATTCATCAACACATGGTTAGACAGGGATCATAGAAGGAGATCTTCCTTCAAGGTGATAGCTTATTGCTTTGGGCAGCAGAAAGGAGTGAGGAGTTAGAGTTATTGTAGAAGGGAAAATAAATAGTTTATCGTGTCCTCAGAAGCTTTAGCCAGAGAGAGCACAACCAGGGAGGAGGGCAGCCAAGAACATCGCAAGATGACTGCTCTTTGATATTGGTATCATATTTAACACAGTGGGTCCTGCTTCTGGTTGGTTCACCAGAGCTAGATGCTGTGAGGACCGGGCTGTGGGTAGCAAAAGGAGGGGCAGAATACTGGATCCAGGGTACAAGCTCGAGCTGAGTCTGGAGCTCACTACAGGCCAGAGGCTTGGGGCAAGCCAGTGGGTCTGCTCAAAGGCATGGATGAAAGCAGTCTGAGATTGGCGTGCACAGAGAGAGAGTCAGAGCACAGTTCCAAAGTTAAATTACTGGAGACACGTTGATGCGAGGGTTGTAGCAGGCTGGAGCGAGACAGGATCTACTCGAAGGACAGACAGGAAGATCAGAAAGGGCACTGACTGGAGCGAGGCGAGAAAAGACTTGAAAAAGGTGTAGTGAAGAAGGGACCAGAACACAAGAGGCCACCAGGACACTTGCATTGCTGTGGCAAGGAGCAGCAGTACAGGGAAGACTTTTATGCTGGTCTCCAGGGTCTCCAACCGCACTGTATAATTGTTCCACAGGTGCACCTTGCAAGTGCCCACAAAGGCACTCCTGGTTCTGTGAGCACTTGCAGAGTTATTCAGGCCCTGATCCTGACAGTTGCACCTTTATGGAAGTATCTGCCACCTTTCTCCTACATAATTATTTAAGGTGGCCAGCAGCCACAAGAAAAGGATGGTGCCTGAGGTTAACCAGAGCACTGCCCTTTTGTGTTTGATTGAGAGGAATGCATGAAATTTGTCTGTATATAAGCAGAGGCTTACCCCAGCCTGCTTACCACAAACCGATGGGGGACCACAAATCAATGGCAGTGCATAAGTTTGGCATGCCTCACAGAAGGTTCCAGGTGAAGGTTCTTGGGCAGCAGGAATGGGAGAAACCTTTGTCTGAAGCCACGGAGAGCTGCTCGTGGTTAGAGCAGACAGTAACGGGCTATATCGACAAATGGTCTGATTCATACAAGGTAACCTCACTTTACTATTAATTAAGAAACTTGCTTAACAGTTTGGCTCGGTCATCAGCCAATGTAGCCAAGAAATTTGAAGATGACAGACTTGGAAGAGCACTAAGGAAGGAACTATAGAAGATTATCCAGTGTATGGATGTTTCACCTGAGACCAAGGCCAAGATAATCCACAGTACTGTATTCCCAGTCACTGTGTATAGACATGAAAGCTGGACAGTGAAGAAAGCTAACAGGAACTAATTGGATGTGTTTGAAATATGGAGCTGAAGCAGAGCTTACAAATACCCTGGACCAACAGAAAGACACACAAGTGGTCCTAGATCAAATCAAACCGGAACTTTTCTTAGAAGCAAAAATGACAGGACTGAGGTTGTCATACTTTGGGCAGATCCCAAGAAGACAAGAGCCTCCAGAGAAAATAATCATGCTAGGAAAAGTTGAAGGCAGAAAAAGAAAAGGAAGACCAAATATGAGATGGACTGACTCCATAAAGGAAGACACATACTTGAATTTCCAAGAAGTGAGCAGGGCTCTTTTGGATTTTGGAGGGCTTTCATTCATAGGGTTGCCACTAGTCAAAGATGACTTGATGGTACATAACACCACCAACCAAACTTCTAGACCCACCTCTTGGTCCATTTCTAATTCAGATTCTGAGATAATAAGCTTGGAATGTTGCCTTTGGAAAGAAGTTGGTCTGGTCCTTATAGCACCAAATCTGCAGGCACGAGGAAAGCCAGAGCATGGCACAGTCATTAATGGTCCAGACCATGTTCCCTTATCTGGTTATCCTTCCTCCCAATGCCATATCTTCCTCTGACCATCACTACACCCCCTGGCCCAGACATGGCACATCATTTTCACTCTACAGTACCAGGGCCTGCAAAGAGGAAGCTAATTTCTTCCCCGCCAAGACTGAAAAATTGGTCAGGAAGTTGGGGGGAGTCTTTTGACATGAATCCCTCCCTAAAGCAGCCCCTTCCAAAGGCCCAACTGCCTTTAGCAGCCATGCTACTCTCCTTCTGGCTGGCCAATAAAAGACTGTCCAGAGTGTGGCGGGTTGGCTGGGCCAGCCAGTCAACCTCGGCAAGCGGCGCGAGAAAGTTTAAAGAAAGAAAAAAAAAAGACTGCAGTCCAGTCAGTTACAAAGCATGCTCGGTTTAGTTGCAGGGGGAGAACAGCAAAAACTTCTTCCCCCAAGGTTTTTTCTTCTTCTCTCTTCTTGCTCTCCTCCTGCTCTCCTCTTGCTCTCCTCTCCCCCCTCACCACCGGCATCTGCTTTTATTACTTCACACTTTTTACCTAGGCATTTGAATACAGCCAATTAGCCATCGTACACAAGCAGCCAACACCTTAATGCTTAGGTTACAAGCCTTATATGGTTACAAGACTTATATGGTTACAAGCCTTATATGGTTACATAGGTAAATTACAATACTCTTGGTCTTCGTGTGGTACGTGAGTACAGCATGACCCAGCAATGAATTCCCACACAGAGTCAAACCCAGCTGGCTTAGATTTCAGCCAGCCAGCCCTGGGACTGGCTCCCTCCTCATGCTGATAGTGGTGATGGTGACAGAAGCATCTCCTAGAGGCACCAATCCAGCCAACAGTCTGGTAAGATGGTAGGAATTCAGCTCACCTTCCAGGAAAGTGTCCTGATATGCTATTTCGTATTCGCAGGCTTCATAGTTTGTCTTTTAAAGCTTCGGGAAACTGGGCAAGGTCAGACTAAAAAAGGCTAAAATGAAGAAAATCAAGCTTAGTCAGAGACTTAGTTCTGCACTTTCTTTCATTCTGACATTTAGATTTGCTTCAAGGCTTACAAGCATCCTGTGCAGGGCTTGAAAAAGAGCAGAGCCAATCTATGCCTCTTTGCCTTTCCTGTCTGGATTTTTGCTACATGCACTTGTTTGCCTGGCTAGGAAAGCAGTTTGGAGAGGGATGGAAAGAGGCCTCAGGATAGCTTGTATTCTGTTCTCTCCAGGCTCTTCCCCTCTCCATCCACCAATATGTCCCCTTTCCTCATTCAAGATGGCATCTTGGACCTCAGAGAGGCAATCATCACAATTCTTCACATCAGCTATGAAGGGGAGTAAGGAGAGAGGTCTGCTTTCCAACCTTAGATCTGGGAATCATTAATACCCTGTGGCCCTTCAGACACTGTCTAGAGGGCATAGATGGCTCCCTAAACTTGTAGCCTACATACAAAAGAGAAAGCAGTTCCTCTTCTGATTTTGCACTTCTCCAAATTTTGTGCTACATCTCTTGGTCTAAAAATGTCAATATGTATATATGATTGTTGTTGTTATTTCTGTATGGCCCCATAGCTGAAAATCATCACCACCACTACATTGCATTTATAGCCCATATTTCTCATTCTTGCAAGGAACCCAAGGCATTTTAGGATAAGTATGTCTAGAGATTTATGTTTTGAGAGAAAATGCCTTTAGAAATCTGTTTTTGGTACTTCAAATACAGTAGGACCCCCTTATCCACTGTCTTAGTGCTGTTTTACTTAAACGAGGTTGACCGTTGCACCTCCACATTGGTGGAAAAAACACAAATATCTCTAGGGAATAACTGCAAATATTTCTCGGGAACTAAGCACTCTGTTTGGGGATGCCATGCTTTTTGACTCAGTATGAGGCAGCCTCACTGGCATGGACTAGAAATAGATTGCTTTATTCATGTTCAACTGGAAGGTCTAAGTTTTATATGCATGCATACTGAGCTTGTGAGTTTTCCTAGAAGCCCTTACATAGCTTACTAGCTGGAACAGATTGTAAATATATGACTGTAAATACCTTATGGAATGTTTAAAAAATTTACCCAGATGAACTAACCCTGATGTAATCAGGAAAATTGCTCCCCTGTTTTCACTGCAGCACTGTCAAACAAAAGCACCTCAGTTCATGATCAAGCAGGCTGTTGAAAGTTTGGATGGATTCCTGTGCAGAAATACTGTGGTCTTGCTTTAAGACTCTTGACCTCCAGGGCAACTTTGCTAGCTGGGTGGTAATTTGTAAATCTCTCACAATGTCTTCCTTTGTATAACTGACACCTGCAGCCCACATCAGAAAGTAAGGCTCTTCAAATTGCTTATTAGCTTTGTCAAATGGAAAGCACCTTGTGAAACCCAAGAACACAAGGCAATAATCAAGAACCTGGAGGATTCAACAAGGCTGTAAGTGAAAAGGGAAAAGTTAGCAACTTTATTTCCTCCCTCTTTTTCTTTTGTAAAAACTCCCTTTAGTGACAAGTGTTGCACATTGCTTTCTTCTAGTCAGTCCATCCTGCTTTTTATTCTAGTGGTTGGAGTGGGTGTGTGAATGAAATGTATTAACAGTGCTGGTTGCCATACATGGGCCCAATAGCATGTTCATAGGCATGCCTACTTAGAAGTAACTCCCAGGTAGCTGAATGAGGCTTACTCCCAGGCAAGTGTAGGTAGGATCATAGCCTAAAAAAGCTACCCTTCACTGAGGGCGGCAGAACTTCACATGACCTCAGGAAACATTTACTCCTAATCCCCTCTCCCATGTGTCTGTATGCTTTATAATATGAATACAAATGTGGATGGCACTGCATTCTTTTAAATGGGATGCAAGGGAACATTGGCCTAGTTATGTCTTCTCCCCACTGCTTATCTCGTTTCACAAAATTTTGTCGGGCATGTGGCAAATGCCAGAAGGTTAAGGTTTGTGTGAAGCAGGGCTGAAGGGATGCTCATGAAATATGTCCCTTTCTTTGCCACAGTACCCTTGAGGATAGCAGTCATTACACCTGATATTGCTACTTGTCTTTCTTTTCTTCTTTGCATCCAGAGCACTCTCTTACAAGGAGTTGCTATTTACAGTCTGATTTGAACAAATTGGTCACAAAAGAGTGTTGTTTGCAGTGGCTGCTGTGAAATCAGGTGTGTGTTTGCATAACTGGTAGCAATACCTTGTCAAAAAGGTGATCATAAAATTATCATAATTTTAACATTCAGTTCTGCCTCTACCAAACTGTACCCAGACTCCTAAGATTTCTCCAAAATGATCACAATAGATATATTAATTGCATCTGCACTCAAATGTACAGCAGCTTTTCCTGAAAGTAGTTGCAATGATCCAAACTAAATATTGACCTAACTGTCACTACAGGGGTTTGAAACAGACTATAGACATGCTATGCTTGAATGGCATTAGAATACCCACATCTGTATCCCATTTATTTTCCAGTTTATGATTAATGGCACATCTTGATTTCATTTCCCAGTTTTACTTTTTATGAGGGGCATTTCCTGCTTTTCTGGTATTTTAAAGAAATAAAGTTTGGAAAGTGATGTCTTAAGAATGAGTATTGAGTGATGAAGATGTTTTGTGGAACTGTGCAGGCAAGTTTTGTGCTTTAAGAATTGCCAGGAAGAAAGCAGGGTATTTAGTTTGAGCTGGAAAATTTTGGGGAATTTCAAAACTCTCTTCATGGGTGGGCTTTTAAGAACCTTTGTGCTAACTCCTCTGGCTCGGAAAAACCGAGCTGGCATCCCTACTTTGAGATTGCTCCCCTCCACAATTTAAGCTCTCAATAATTTGGATCTGAATTGCTTGACTCAGTCATGAATTTGCCACTGATGGGATTAGCATTCCCAGAATCCCTAGCAGGAAATTGTTCATGCCATTGCCACCAAGCATTCCTTGGACCCCTGCAGGTAATGAATCATTCCCATTGTATTCTTCAGCCTGTTTGCTGCATAACCAAAAATGCTGAGATCTACTCAGAGCATTGAACCCAAGACTCTCTCAAATGTGCAAGCCCAATTCCTTGGCCAACTGGGTAAAATCCCAGCCAGTATTTCCCTGGTCCTTCACTCCAGGGACCAGTCACTGCAATCACTACATGACAGCCCAAGCTCGGGGAATAAATAAGTTTATTTAAAAGGATAAAAGATATGGGAGGGGGATGCAAAAACATACAATCTAAAAGGGATAAAAACAGGGTAAAAGGGGGGGGAGGGGGAGAGGATGTTAGACAGCAGCAACAATACAGTTTACAGCCAACCAAAGAACACAAGCTCCCAGGGCCTTGCTGGCCCACTTGGGCCAGGAAATAACAAAGCTAACCCTATCTTTAGCTATACAGCAAAGTACTGTCTTCTGTAGGATCAAGATGCATGGGGCTTCACAGCATTCCTCCACAAAGTGGACAGGCAGTAGAGCAGAACCTCCCAAAAGAGAAACACCGGTTCAAATTAGTGTACTGGCTGTTTCTCCCCACCTTTTTCCCAGCTGCACAGGGACTATCTAACACACTACCATGAAGGAGTGGCACCTGGGCTGGGCTGATTGGCCCCTCTGTACAAGTGGAAGCGCCTGCCATCCTTGTATTGGGACCCTGAAACAACCCCTGTCCCTCTGCTAAAATCTACTGCAGAGCATTGGAAGGACACCACTTGAGGCATCCTTTCCTACAGTTTAGGAAATGTTTTCCTACCAATTAGCATATGGCTTACTAATGTTCTGTTGACAGAGGTGTGAGTAATTAGAATACAGGAGGATAACAAAAGCAATTCAGTCTGGGAGTCCTTTGTTGTTTGGTTTTAGATATTATGCTTCATTACACTGTGTAAATTAAAATGTGTTGATGAACTACTGTGTGAGCAGAGGAATGGTGAGAAGAACAATTTAGACCACGTGCAGCTAAGACTGATCATAATGTTGAAAGCTGGAGAGTCTGGAAAGAAAGCAGAAAAGGTTCACAGTTAAGATCTAATCTCACTTAAGGCAAAACCTGTGGTGAGTTTGGAGGTTCCTGCTTAGCCAAAACATTTGGATAGTTTTGAGGGGAGCCAGCAGAGTTTGGAAAGATGAAATAAAAGTCTCCATCCCAGAGCTTTGAGCCAAGATACTTGGTAATGTAAAACACATATTAAATACAAACAGTACATTTGCCCACTTATATTAAAGAATTTCATTTGATATTGTGTGTCAGCAGAAACCAATCCAGGTTTCTTGACTTCAAGCTAAAGTTTTAACCAACTTGCTTAGTAAAGCTTTATATGGCTGTCAAGTTCTGATGCATAAGATTTAGAACCATGAGAGGGAGAGATTGGTTTTGCAGTGTGCTGCCGTTCAACCACTTGGAGAACTCCTAGGACTGTGCCAAATGCAGGTTGTCACTCACAATGAGGGGCACTTGACAAGTATGATACAGACCATGAAATTGCATTCAATGCTTGCATCGAGCTCTGAATTGGCAATCCTTGACCTTGCTGCATTCTTTTCTGCCTGTAAGAGATGCTTGGCAGAGAGCAGTGGCAAACAATTGGAGAAAGCTGCAAACACATTAGAGGACTGTATGCCAAAAATTGGCTTTCAGTTACTTGGGCAGGCATCTGCACAACACAATTTAACATGAAGAGTCAAAATCCACATAGAGGAAAGAACACTTGATGGATGGAAAGTTATAGAAAGTTTAAGTTAGTAGACCACTGACTAATCAACAGCACTTTGGAGAAAGATTTAAGTTTTCTACTGCATAATGCTGAACAGTTGGACAGCAATCTTTTCTCCCTTATGATCCTCCCCAGTTTGTGAGATCTTACTTTGGAAATGCTTCTCCCTAACATTTTTAGAGAGGTTTTTAAAAAATGGTGATGCTTGGGACAGGAGCTTCCTCAGTGGTGTATCTGTGTCACGGAATAGCCTCTCTCTCTGGTGGTCCAGTCAGCCACCTCATTACTTAGTTTTAAATGTTCTTCATGTATCAGTTTACCCCAAGCCTTTGTTAGCAAAGATACAGCTCCGAAGTACCTAAAGTTCTTCAAATAAGCTGAAAGGAGAGCAGTTGTGTGACGCAGCCCTGGGTGTTGATGTTGTTACGGCTGAAGGAATATGGCATTGCTGATGAGAATTTTGCAGCATTTCAGACCTTAACAACCCAGTTCTATGAATGCTTTCTCATTGTGCCTTATTCCCAGGTAAGTATTCACGAGACTGCAGCAGAATCCTACTTATTTGGAAGCCATTTGGCACTGGCTGATATTTTACAAAGAATGAGGTGTTTAACTGAAGCTGCTGGATTCTGAATTTTTAGATTTCAGGTGAGAATCACATTTTTAATGCATTTCCTCATTAAAAAAAACTTCACTGCATGAAGAATGCTAGGGCATCAGGGAGAAAGGCTGAACTGAATCATATCTGAGTTTTTATGTGTAAGGAGCTTCTTTTTTCCCACAGAACATTCAAAGTTGCCATTAACAAGCTTCATTTTGAACTAGTGCAATCTCATATTCCATTATCAGGCCACATTCTACTCTGTGTAACTTGTGTAATGGCTCTTTCCTCGGCCGAATGTTTGGCTAAGGAAATATGCTTACAGGTGTCACCAAAAGGGCTGCTTTTGTGTTTTGCTATTCATGTATGACAAGCCACTGGACGGAACTTGGGCATTTCTGCATCAGCACAAACAGACATTGTTCTCTTGCATTGGTCCTGGCAAAAAAACCTTAATGTCCAGCTAGCCTAAGCATGCAAAGTACTTTCCAAGGTAATTGAGATAGGAGAGATTCGGAGTACTCATGAAATGTACAGTACTACAGATTCAGGACGCATGTCTGTGTACCTAGTCACAGATCAAGAGAAACAAGTATTTATGTTATGGAATACGCTCCCCAGAGAGGTCCGCCTGGCGCCGTCGTTATTTGTTTTTGGTGCCAGGCAAAGACCTTTTTATTTAAGCAACATTTTAAATGTTAATACCACTGAATTTTATCTGGCCAGGGCGGCTTAATTTATAATGTGTGTTTTAAATTATTATGATTATTTTATATGTATATTTTAACTTATTGGTTTTATTTATTGTTGTAAGCCGCCCCGAGGCTTCAGCGAATGGGGCGGCATAAAAATGTTTTAATAAATAAATAAATAAATATAAGATAGGACTGCAATGAAATTTCTAGGGATGTTTCTGAGAGGTTTTTCTTTTTAAAGAAAGACCGCTAATGGAATTTTACCTGCATATCCCCCATCATATTCCTCACAATGCCCTGGAACTACATCACTGGCCATGATGCCAACCTGTTTAATTGGGAAAAAATACATATGAAAAAGACCATTCATATTTATGTTTAATACTTCTGAATTAACGCAAATACTTCTTCACACAGTACATAGGTAAACTATTATGGTCACCAATTTGGATGATTTTAAAGGGGAGATGCAGTGGACATATTCATGGATAGATAGATAGAACTTTGTTACGGTCAGACCAGCTTGACATATTCATGGAGAGGTGTATCAATGGCTACTATATCTGATGGCTATATGCCTTCTCCAGTATCCAAGGCAGTATGTCTGTGTGTACAGCAGTAGTTGTGGAACATGGGTAGGAGGTGCTGTTGTGCTCAAGTCCTGCTCATGTGTTCCCTGCGGCCAGTCAGTTGGTCACTGTAGGAACAGAGTTCTGTTCTGTTCTAGAGGGACCTTTGGTCAGATCCTGCAGAGCTCAGCTCATGTTCTAAACTATAGCAGCACCAATCATTTTTAATGTTCTTTCGGGTTTCTCTGTTGTATTTATTTCCATTTGAAAATCTACCCTGCACAAAAATGGCTTGTGGGGTGTTTATTCCCCACCAAGAACCTTAGAACAGCCTCTCCCCTCACCCCCAGAAAACCATTTTTGGGCAGAGATAGTTTGTAAACACCTTATTCAACTCAATGGAACAATGGAGAAAACCCTCCCTTGTCAAAACCCCAAAATACACCACAACTTCAGGGGATGTTCACCCAATCACATCCAGTTTTTGGCAGGGGAGTCTTTCATTTTTCCAAAAGGTGAGCTGAAATTTAAAAGAGCCAGTGTAGTATAGTGGTTAGAGTGTTGGACTGGGGATCCAGGAGCTCCAGGCTCTATTCCCTGCTCAGCCATGGAGCTCACTGAGTGAATCACAGACCCAGTCACAGACACTCAACCTAACCCACCTCACAGGGTTGTTGTTGTGAGGTTAAAATTGAGAGCAGGATTATGTAAGCTGCCTTGAGCTTCCCATAAGGAAAAAAGGTGAGATTAATCATATCATATCATATACAAACAAACAAATGCATCGGTATTTAAACTCTGCAAGAGAAAGACCCATGAAAACAACAAGAAATGCAAAACCATCTTCAGTGCAAGGCCGTGCACAGTTGATGCTGTTTTTGTATGCCACAGCAAAAGCAAAACATTTCGGAAAAAGAAACAAAATGCTACTTTTATTGCTAATTGTGAGTCTTCCTCCTCAAAACTATTGGAAGGTTTCTCCTCCCCCAGCCATTTCTCTGCCTGGTGTGGACAATTTCTGGAGAATATTTTCACATAGCTCTAATTACAGGGGAATTCAAGTCAGTATCAAGAGAAGGATGTGCTTGCATTCATGGAATGCTATTATAACTCTTGTTCTAGGAAAGAACTTTGATTTTTGCAGTATTTTTGCATCTTCTTAAAATGAACGTTACAGCAGTGCATTTATTGTATGTTTTTGTAGCATCTACCCCTCTTAAAAACAACGATATTGATCTGAGTTATATTTCACCTCTTTTTATGAAGTGTTTGTTAACTTTAGCAAACAAGAGGATTGGTGAATTGCACAGAGTTCAATTTTTGAAACCTAATTTTCTAAGTATACAAATGTGCCACTGTCAGTAAAGGAGATTTAATGACGCCAGTACATAATTCACTGGCCCTGTAAATTGATTCTTTTTCAGGCTTGCAATGATGGATTCGGGCCTGATGTTTGCTTTATGCACTGAATGTGCATTACTGTAAACCATTTATCTAAATGAAAGCTGAAGTTCAAAGGATATTGTTGTACTGAAGACTAAATGAAATGCATTTTAATTATCAGGGAAATTGATGGCATGTCTGCTTTCTCTATTCTTCTGTTTATGCATGGATTTGGAGAAAATTTTAGTGGCTACTTTGAGCCCAGTCCAATACATGATCATATTTGGAAATCAGTCCTATTGATTTCAAAATGGCTCACTTGCTTCACAGTAATGATGCTTGGGATGTTCAATGTGTATTTTGATCCTCTGCATATTTACTCAGAAGTAAGTCTACAGTGCCCTCTTGTGCAGTGCCAAGAAGAAACACATTATCCAAAAAGGAGTAAAAGAGCACACAAGTTTGCTTAAGATTTACATATGCATTTGTGTGTGCATGCATGCATGTGCAAATTTAGATATAAGTATTATAAATAGGCATAGACTGTATTGTGATTCCCATATAATGGAAAATCGTGAACTGTGTGCCTGCTTGGTTTGCAGTCCAGGTGCCCAATCTTGATGTTCAAAATCAAGGTCCCTGCTCTCCATTGGCATAGTACTTTATTCATGAGCTTCATTTAGAAGGCTTCCCCTCATAGAGAACTATGATCTGAAAGCACTTCAGAGATTGTGGTGGGACCCTAGAGCTTTGGAAACAAAGTCTGATTCAGGGCTACATCAGGACGATTTAGGACCCAGTCCAGACATAGGAAGCCCTATGTCTGGAAATTCAGCTCTGCCTGGTTTCTGTTGTACCTGACTCCCCAGGATCCTGACATAATAGAGATACCTATCAGCTTTCTCAGGGCATTCAGGATAGGCATGACTCCTCTAGGCTCCAGATAGGCATGACACGGGCAAACACTAGAATAATCAGCTGTCTCAGGGTATGCATGATAGGCTTAGCTCTCCTAAGCTCGAGCCCATTCAAATGACTAGTAACTGCCTCAGAGAATTCCCCTGGTAAGTGGAAAGAGCTTACCTACAATTTAATGGGCAAAGATTGCTTAGAAGGTGTAAATTAAAAGATAAAACTTACTGCTAAAATCTGCTTCTGTATATCTGTTTCTTGCTTAACTGCTTATGTGATTCTGTAACTCCCCATTGTCGCCATTGTTCTCATTCTTGTCAAAAACTGATTGTATTGTTCCCCATTGCCGAAAGCGGATTGTGAAGGTATAAAGATCTCCTTCCAACTCTGTTCACCACCGCATTCCTCTATGAATGTGGTCCCTGCTGCAGGAATAAATCTCCTCTTTACTTTACCATCCGGTCTCTGGCCTCGTCTGTAACACCGCGGGTACAACAGTTTCTATCTGATTATAATCCAAAGGAAGGTGATGTTCTTATTAGTCACAACTACAAGAGTCAGCCCTGAGTAAGATTGTTAGAGATGAGCAGGGGGTGGCCTTCATGGTGTCTCCTAGTTACGGACTCTCTTAGATGTAGTGCTTGCATAAGGGCCAGATTCCAGTGTTAATATAGATTGCCAGAGGGGGAGCTTGAGCAGCCCTTCAGCAGGTACAGCGGCTGAAAAGCCTTTCCTGGGAGCAATGTCCTCATTACCCAAAATGCTCTTTCATTTGGACCTCTTGTGATTTTTAAACTCATCTGCCTTGAATCCAGTATCATTAAGACTATGATATAGAATATATTGGGTGGGTAGAGACTTGTTCTCCCCATGCAGAGGAAGGCAGGACGCGCTCCAACGGAGCAAAGCTCAGGGAACCAAGGTTCCATTTAGATGCCAGGAAGCACTTCCTGACAGTCAGGACCCCAAGGGTGTGGAATGGGCTTCTGCGGGAGGTGGTTGAGGCCCCATCGGTGAGGGTATTCAAAGATAGGCTAGACATGCACATGGTAGGCATGTTGTGAGCTGAGCCAGCTGGAGCTGGGGGTCAGACTAGATGGCCCCAGAGAGCCCTTCTGACTCGCTCTGTTTCTATGTTTCTATATGGCTGGGCACAAAATTTGACTCTGGGCAGATTCTTCTTAGGATGTTCTCTCGAACAAAGCAGTGGAGCTTCTGATGTATTGAGGGGGACAGACTGTGCAAGCTTTGCCACAAACTTAAGAAACCTGCTCTGTGAAACCTGATCTGCTGCAACAATGCCTTTTGCTGTCATTGGGGCCCTGTGTTGGGTTACCAGAAAACTGTGCCTGACAATAACAGGCTAACTGTCCTCTGTAAAGAAGGACACATGGCCACCCTAAGCCCTGCTTACTTCTGCAGTGAGGATGTGCACAAGATTATAGTTCTGGAATGTGACATTTTTGGTACACGTGAGTAGGATCAAGGTGCGAAAGGCACAAGGAATTGACCTGGATACTAAAATGAGGGTTTATTTTACCTCTTAAATACCAGTCTAACAGACCTCCATTCTCAGAAAATGATTTATCAGATGTTATGGATTTCCCTGTGCTTCCATTAATTGGTGCAATCTTCCCTTGAGATATTATATAATAACTGTTAGCCTTAATGGGTACTAGATTCATTGTAAAATAGTTCCATTAATATGCCAGAGACATGAATTAAAAGCTAGGGGGTGTTTTGTAAAAGCATTTAAGCATTGTAGATTCCAGTTTGACTGGCTGGATCCATGCTACTCACTCAGACATATTTAGTCCAAATTTAGTTATCCACCAGTTTTCAAATATGCTGAATATTCTTGACTCAAAAAGCACCTCAAAATGTACTGAAGCTTCTGTATTTTGAGAGATAATACTTTAAACTCATTTTTATAAAGTGGGATAAATCTGGAATTAATGTGGGAATGAGATGAAATGGACAAATCAACACGTGAATATGACACAGACTAGTGACCAACACTGTGTCTGGAAAGTGCTCAGTGGTCACTCTAAGGCTTGCTAAACTACAATTCCCAGGGTTCCCTAGTTGTGATATATGGCAGTTAACTCTGAGACTGCATTAAATGTAGTACATGCTCATGTTTTCAGAGTATATCAAAGGTGTGCCACCATTTACTGAATTCCATCATGTATGCACAGCTGAGTACGATCCCTCTGGACTGAGTTTTCTAAGCAATGCTGCTGCCAATTATTGGAGGCCAAAGGACAGTTATGTCTAAGAACTGCTGAGTAGCAAAGAGGTACATCATAGAGGATAAATATTCTGTTTTCATTTGTAGTTGCTATGTTTACTTGCAGTACTCCAGGAGGCTAAAGTGCAAGGATGTTTTAAAGGCACATAGTAATAAAAATACTATGTTATCAATGAAGCAATACTTAATCACTTCCAGGGGTCTCTTAACAACTAAGTTTCTGTGATTGCAAAGAGATTCAGTATTTTTTCCCCAGCTGTAAAACCTTTGTTTTATTAGGCCAAGAAGAAAGGTTGAATGATGCCTATGTGTGTAATAGGAAGACAGGCTGTGATGGGAATGGATCTAGGGGCCAAGCAACGTGTTTTTCAAAGCATACATAGAATGCCATTTTGGCTAATGGATGAGATAAAAGTCAAATAAATAAATAAATAACATAGGACTATGGTGTTCCAGGATGCGCTGGAATTTAAGAATCTCCCATTTTTGCTGGAAAAGTCATATCCCCTAGCACAGAAATCAGAAAGAAGGGGGAATCTCCATATGAATCCAGTGGAGACTTGTATTGTTAACTCTTCCATGAGGGACCTGGAATTTTGAGACAAAAAATGGGAGGGGAACGTTTAAATCCCCCTTTCAAGAGTGCCCTTTTCCAGATCCAAACAAGGCTGCACACGCTGAGGTAAATAAGCCACACATATTCTTGTGCATGATTCTTTAAATGTGTAGTTTGGCCCTAAAAGGGTTTGACTTTCAGGAGGAAGCCCTATGGCATCATAGGCTACCTACACAGATGATGTAGAACAAGGACCTAATACTGTGGACCTTCCTCTGAAACCTGGACTAAATAAGCCTTAGATGATCAAAAGACCACAAGTCTATAGTAATCCTTTCTCAAGAAACAACTCTGAGCAAGCGCTGATGCTCCTGGAACTTCTCATAGTCAGAGGTGAGGGCTCATGAGCATAAGAGCAGAATAAAATGCTTCCTTCTCCCAGGAAGGGCAAAATGTACAGCCCTGCACTGTGTTTGTATGTGTAAGGCATGGTGCTTTATGGATGAATGCCACTGAGTAATAAACAAGTGAACAGAGTCCCAGCAGTCATGCTTGAGCCCATTCAGGGCCTATGAGAGCCTGCAAAATCATATGAAACAGGCTGGCATTTGGTGAGATCATGGGTGAAAGACCCCTTAGGAAGTTCAAATGTGAGTGAAGAAAGTGCAAAATTGGTCGGTCCTGCAGAAGTGGGCTTGGCCGAAGCAGAGCCGATGAGATGGTTTGAGATAGTCAGTTACAACTAGGAGAGTGGGTGAGTCAGACTGCTGACACTTGTGGGATGAAGGTACAGATTTAGGGGTTGATTTGCAGAATGAGCAAGTAATGCTGAGGGAGCAAACACATGACCTCACCTTGTCTTGTCTATGACCAGGACAACTGAAAGCTGTAAATTTTCTGCTGACCAGTGAGGAGCCTTGTATGAATAGGCTCTTCTGAAGTTGCATACTGTACACAAGGAACAGCTTGTGTGAACAGTTATTTCTAGAGGGTGTAGATGTTTGCAGTGCCATCTGCCTGAGCTCCTAGGTTGGTGATTTCCCAAGGGTCAATTAGTGTGCAAATTGAATAAGCAAAGAACAAAAGACTGATTGGGTGGTAGTACATGATTATGCTTCAGAAAAAAATTATAAAGCAATCCAGTTCCAACTTTGAGAAGTGAGAATACCTCTGAATAGTTTTCAGTGGAATTTAAAGATCTCTCCATATAATAAAGCACTAATCTTTCAGGTTTTGACTATGTGATCTCATGTAGAAAACCCTCCAAAACCCATGCTTTAGAGCACAATTCAATGCTTGTCTATTGAGAAATAAATTCCATCACATTCAGTGTAGTTCGCTTACCCATAAGTATGTCTGGAACAGCAGCCTCAGACTCATGTGGAAGTATTTCTGACTGCTAGCTCTTTTTCCCAAAGCAATTTATTTCCTGATCTGCATTGCAATAAGGGAAAGAAGTGGAAATATCCTCTAACTAGTGTATTAGAAAGTATCGGAGAAGAATAGATCATTAACTAGTATCATCATTTCATACCCCATATCTGCTGGCTATGAATGAACACACCAAACTACGGATAACTAGGAAAACATCAAACCAGAATTAACCAGGAGGTTTCTTTGGCATTCAGTGTCTAAGGATACCTAAACTCAGAAGGCAGCAACAGTCTTAATGTTACTCCTGGGAACATAAATGTATTAGAAAGTAACTGTGTAATTCACTGACTGCTGCTAAATCTTCAGCACATGGTAGTCAAATAAAAGGAGAATAACCATAACAGCACTGTGGCAAAGATAACCAAAGTGTGGTAGATGGTTCCTTTATTGAGCGTAGGTGCTGATCTACATAATCAAAATATGATGGGGTATAAGCACTAAACACTGCAGGTGAGGGAACCTTTCTCTGTCAGAAACTCCCCACTGTTAAGTAAGGTAAGAATATTAGGGAGAGTGTTAGAAAAGAAATATTCTTCCTGGCTCCTTTTCTGAATGTATGTGGGTTCCTTCCTCTCTCTTCCTTTCTATGAGGGGTAAATTGAAACAAGTGATCTCTTCCCCTTTGCTCTTGAGCTGTGTGATTCTTCTTCCAAATTTGCACCTCAAGGATAAAAGTTGTTCTGATCTGTCAAATTATGAGATAGCTCCCCTTTTCTCCTTTTCTAGTTTTTATGCAGTGATTGAAGTGAACATGACAGACCATTGGTGATTCTTTAACGACTGTTAATAACTTTGCTTAAAAGAAGCCACTGTGTATAATATGGGATGGCCCATATGTGCTGATGTCACTTTGATGGATGGATGCAGCATTAGTTTAAGTACCTTTCTGCCTGTCTGTATCCCACCTGTTCAAATTGTACCTTTTTAAGTAAATAGAAACATCACATATCCCGGATGCACTTTCCACATTAGGAAGCTGACCCTCGAAAACTTCCTTAGAGCTTCTTACCACTAAAGGAAGTCCAGAGAATGAAAGGCTTTCCAGGTTTACTCTCTCAGCTGCTCACAGCACCGAAGTAGTGTGGTAGAAAAGCAGCCTAAGTACCTTCAGTATGGAAAAGGCCTTTTGTATGGACCAGATCATCTTGCTCATGTGCAAGCAGTCTGTAGGATCAAGTACTAAAAGGATTCTGTTCTGTTTTCTCCTAGGCATTTCCTGGAAATATAAATTCAGACAGCGTGGTGCGGCATGATTTACAGCATCCGGTGATCGCCCGCTATGTTCGGATAATTCCTCTGGACTGGAGTGGAGAGGGGCAGATTGGGCTGAGGACTGAGATCTATGGCTGTCCTTACTGTAAGTTCTTTAAACTTCTGCACTCACCATCAGCTTTCTTGAAAACACTGTGATATTTTCTTCCAGTACAATCAAAGCAAGTATAATCTGAATATGAAGGTTCTGAGTCCAACAAGTAAAGGCGGTCTGGATGTGGTTATATTTATGCAATATATATATGGACTATGTGAACTAATGTAGCACAGAGATCCTGAGTTGTGAACAGAGGAGTTCCTGGGTCAAATTTTGGCCATTCCATGGCATTTCAGTGCCTGTAGGCAAGACAGTCTCCTAGTCTGAGCCCTCCATCTGAATCTCTGAATTATTATTTGCTTATTTTATCTGGCCAGGGCGACTTATTTTATATTGTTATTTCTTGTATTTTAATTTTATGTTGTGAGCTGCCCCGAGGCTTCGGCGAATGGGGCGGCATAGAAACGTTTTAATAAATAAATAAGTAAATAAATAAATCTCCATCTTTCAAAACTACTGTCCTAGTTTAGAAAGTTATTGGGCTCATTCTTAGATAATGCTAATGGTAGCATTACAAGAATGAGCCACAGGGTGCCCTCCATCATGATTGCTTTTGGGTTTTTTAATTAATAATAGTTTGCTATGCCATCCAAGACCTAAGTGTTTCATCTTAACTATAAAGTTGAAACAAGCCAACTTCAAACCATAGTTTATCAAGCTGATTTTTTTCTGTTAATCACAGTTGCAATTATCTACAGGATATGGTTTATATTATAAGATAAATTGCATTTAATCTAAAAGAGAAGTGAAAGCTTCTGATCTCTTCCTCATACCAGGGGAGGGGAGGGGAGGACATGAACCCAAAGTGTGCTGAGGGTTGTTTTCCTCCCACTAAGCCATGGGCTAGCATTATGTCCAAAAGCAGCTACTGTTGTCAGATTTACTGAGTTAATATTTGTGAAGTGCTTTGAAACCTCAAGAGCACTATGTAAAGGTGAAGTAGTTCTTATTTTATTATTTCCTGCAGCTATATTACCTAGTTAATATATGTACATTACAATTCTTGTTCAAATTTTCAAGACAGTTTTTTTTTAACAAGGTAGATCCCATTGTACTTTACACCATAGTATCATTCATTTCATTTGGTACCATTGCTGCTCTCAGAGTCAAATATTGTTCCATTTTGAGCAAACTCCACAACTCCCACCCACGCCAACATATAGCACATATAAGGGAAAGGCTTTAAAAGCCCTAAAGGAAACAAATGGAAAACATAATGAAATTCATGGGTTTGTATTCATGACTGTCATAGCAAAACTCTAGGTTTTCTTAGTATTTCATATTATTCTAGAAATTCATCCATTCATGCTGCTAGATACTCTTGCATTAGAAATCCAGGTATCAGTACAACCAGCATAAAGAATTGTATTCTACCACAGCCCCTTTCCCACGGTCTTCATCGTGTGGTCACTGAACATCTATTTATTTATTATATTTACATGCTGCCTTTTTCCTGCAAAGAAATCAAGTCGACTTACATCATTCCCCTCCTGCTGCTCATAATCCTATCCCCACCACAACAACCCTGAGAGGTAGGTTGGGATGAGATTCTGTGACTGGCCCAAATTCACCCAGGTGGCTCCATGGCTGAGTGGGGCCTAGAACCCAGATTGCCTGAGTCCCAGTCCCACACTCTCAACCCCTACACCACACTGGCAGTGGGAGAGTGATACCATGTTTGCCAACCTGACTTACATCTGCACAGAGTTGCTGGAGAGAGTTTGCAGGTGCATGAGAGTCTGTGGTCCCTGCTTTTTCTTAATATGTGGAAGCTGGAAAGGAAGCACAGTTGCAGTTTCATGCACCACAGTGTTTGAATGCCCCTACTCTTGCTCTCCATTCAGATACCCCAAAGGTTTTGCATCAGCAACACCAAGAGATGTGTGAGGAATCTAGTGAACAGATGCTTTGGTGTGAGTCAAGCCAGCTCATGGACTTCCATCCCTAAAATGGACCATGATTTGCATATTTAACTATTAATTATATTTGCATAAGCACCCTGAAATAATGTGGCTCTAATGTGCTTTGTGAAAAACTACTCAATTTGCACAAATTTCACTACAGTCACGTGGTTTGGGAGTGTCTGTTTGTGCAAATTTCATAAGGAGCTAAAAATCTATGCACAAATTGTGATCCTTCTTTCTTGATAGAAGTCAACCAAACACTTCATGATTTCAGCCTGCTTCCAATCACAGGTTCAGAAGTAGAAAGGAAACCTGTTGAGCTCAACTGCACTAGATTTCTCTGAATCCCTAGTTCTACCACACCCGAAAACGCTATTTTTGGAACCAACTGTCCATTCACTCTTACCAGTCAGCAGCCATGATTCTGGGGCTACATTTTTTTCTCCCTTTGCTCGAAGGAGCCCAGAGGCATGGGTGGAGAAGCTATTTTGCAATTATGCAAGTGAGATAGTTAAGTCTGAGGGAAAGTGACTTCCAAAACCTGCACAGTGATTTAGACCTGGGATTCTGACATCGAGACTCAGCGTGACGCCTACCACACTATCATGTGGGGTGGCAACACTGTGGGAGACACCCAGATAACGATTGCTTCCGCCCAGCCCCCGATTCTGTGGTGCCCGCATGATGAAACCATAGTACAGGTCTAGAGAAGTGGTTCCTTCCCACATGTAAGCATTGTTTGAGTAAGGATGATGTTTGCGTGGGAAGGATTCATGCCATTGTGCCTGCCCATGTGCTTCCTTCCTGTCCATGTTGCCAGGGTTCTGTGGCATGAAGCTATGAGAGAAGAGGCCCCATGATGCTGTCAGGAAAATGAACGTAGGCCAAGGCAATTCTTAAAAGGGACTGGAGGCAACTCTGAGTACATCAAAGTCATGTCAAACTTTAGTCATTTTTCTTACTTCATTGAGGCTAACAAATGTCATTACAGAATCCCCCAGCAACAAGAATGGATTAAGGTGGCTTCTAGAATGGTATCTTGTAGGGATACAACAGTAGGTGATAATTGCTTGGAGCCCTGTCTAGCAGTCACATGATCTAGCACTGGATGAAACTCCAAATCAATGATATATATTTTACAACAGCAAATCTCATGGTTACAATCTTCAGAAATCATATCACTGATGGTATTTTGCTATAAGTGCTTAAGATAGTTCCACATGAAGGCAGAGGACCAGAACATCACCAGAACACCAAGAGACCCAGTTCCCCTGCCCCCTGCCAAGTAAAGGACCAGAGCCAAGTCCAGATACTCAGACAAGGGGCAGATTGGTGCCAATCCCAAATGCTCTTGTGACAAGGGAAGACATCCTGGTAACAGCCCTGGCCTATCCAGACACCTCCACAGAGATCTGATCCAATTTTGCCACTGAGTTGAAATCTCCAGGGTTCTGTGAATAAGCCTTAGGGTCTGCTCAGTTCCTATTGGCTCTTTAGACAACATGAGTATCTTGTCTTAAAGCCCATGAGATGAGGGAAGGGATTCTGAAAGATGATCTAAACCACAATGTGCACCTTCACACAAGTCAAGATGAATGCCACCACTTGGATTCTATCTTCTGAGAACCTTCTGAGCCCAGGCCTCTCAACAATCAGGGTCCAGGACAATGTCAGACCTGCATCCAAAATACTTCTCTACATGCAGAGATCCCAGTGTTCAAAGATCTCAGCCTTGGAATCGTTGTACCACATCGGTCAAGGTATGGGAAGATCCAGAATTCAGGAATTAACCCCGAGCCAGTCAGCTCTGAATTCCTCGGTGATGAGGACAAAATCCATAGCCCCAAAGGATGCATAAGCCTTTGAGTTCAAGTAAAAAGAAAGATCCATACAATGCAGAATGCCCTCACAAGCTCAACTGGTGATAGATCCAAAAGAAGGATGCAGGCAGGGAAGTTCAGTATTTTCCCATTCCACTAATTGACAAGGGGGAGGGTGGCCCATCCACAGGTTCCCTAACCCACCCAGCTATTTCCATTCTACTCTTCAGGGATGAGTCTTCAACCTGAGTTACACCTCTGCAAACCACCCCTCTCCTTCCTCATTAGGTTCCCACAAGAGAAGCTGATACCTCCTTCTCAATGCTGAAGCCAGTAACTTGCCTTCCCCACTGTTGTTTTTGTGTGAGAACACCAGAACAGATAAAGGCAGACATGTCTTACATTCCACAGGCCAACTAGGTCTCCAAACTGTTACCAAACTCAGCCAGTCAACAGCTAGGGCAAACCTGGATGGACCCCAGACCCGAGCCAAAAGGAGCCTGAGATGAGACTTAGAGCCAAAATCAGCTTTATTCTAGTGCACTATAGAATAAAGGGAGACAAAAGGGAACGTTCAGCCCAAAGCAGTGTCTCAAATGTTGCACCCTGGTACATGCATTTTATACCCTAGGTAACAAATTAGGTCACCTAATATACAACTAATGTATTGATACATCAATGTATGCACCCCCCTCCTGTGCTGGAGAAAGAGTCCTTTCTTCTGTCAAGGGCCAGACATTTCCCATGTCTATTTCTTATCAGCTCGAGATTCACACAGGCTTGCCATGTTCTTACTCCCTGCACATTTGCAACTTTCATGGTGGCTAGAACCAGTTTCCACTGTCCCTTTGATTACTGTATTCGAGGTCAGGCTAGCGTGTTAGCTGTGGGTTACACAAAGTTCTTTTGTTCTTATCTGCCCTCCCTTCTGGGACAGTATAACTGTGGTGTTTTTACTATGTGGCCTTCCTCTGGCCAACTACTTTTGGGGCCTTCCTCTGGCCAACTACTTTTGGGGTGTTTTGGGGTGCTACAATTGCCAACAAAAGCCTTCTAGACTATTTCAGACCAGTTTCTGGCTATTACCCTACAATTACTGAAGAGCTATAATTCATTTATTGGTGGTGGGAGGGGGGAGGGGTTCCATGCAACATGACAAGCAATGCTGGTTTAGAACCATTTTTGTTCTGTTGTGTCTTGACATGTGAACCCAACCATTGTCTACCATCTGGAAGCACTGAAGAATAAAGATGTATTTTGAACCATTTTATTCCCTCAAAAGACACGATCTAAGTGAAGCCTTAAAAAAAAAAAAAGAAATGTAATTGTCTGTAATGTGTTGTCTACTTTGCAATCATGGTGACATTTATATGTTTGACAATGTCATTTCTATGAAGGACACTTTTAAATAAGACATCTCGGCTCCTGAATAATGTGGGACCTATGAGGCCACTTCATTTGCTGTTAAATCCATGTCATCATAATGTAATGGATGTAATGCTTCTGAAGAACAAGCAAGTAGTTGAGTGCACATAGACCAACCATTCTAGGTTAGATCCTCTTCCTAAGAGGAGCAGTCAGAGAAATCAGGAAAGCTCAGTCCACGGTTTGTTTAATGTTACATTTTAATGGAGATTCCTGACTTGATGCTCTCCTAACATGTCAGAATAGTCAGCCACAAGTAAAACCCTGATTATACTAGCCGATAGCCCTGAGTCAGTCTCCTTCATCAATATCTAGAAAATGATCTGAGACACAAAAGCATAGCTCCAGCTGGCTCCGCTCACAACATGTCCACAATGTGCAAGTCTAGCCTATCCCTGACCACCCTCACCGATGGGGCCTCAACCACCTCCCGTGGAGGCCCATTCCATACCCTCGGGGTCCTAACTATAGAAACATAGACATGTGATATTACAGTGGTCTCTTGCGAATTACCAAAAAAAGAGAGAAAAAGTTTCAATCCCTTTCAACACACACAAAGAACTCTAGAGGATAAATATTAACATAAAATGTGCACATGCTGATTATAGTATAGATGCTGATTTAAAAACAGTTATTTTAAGTTAAATAGCAACATAGAACTTTTCCCCATAGCATGGATGACTGTGACCTACTCGGGTTACAGATGAGCTTTTACATGTGTAAGACTCAATATACTGCCATCAGCTGTATTCAAGGGTTGATTTAAGAGAATTCCTTCGGGAAATGGCTTATGTCTATGTGGAGATGGCAATATTGAAACTGTAGCGCATGTACTATTATTTTGCAATTTCTGTAAAGAATTTAGGACTGAGGTCGTTACTCCCCTACTGCTACCTATTCCAGGATGACTTGTTTCTGTGTATATGTCCCTTCTTTTAGCAGATGAAAACAAACAGGTCATGATGAAAACACAAGGTTCCTAGCTGGCACTATTAAAAATAAGATCTACTTTTCTTTCAGAGTTCTAACATCTACAGGTTTTAAGAAGCTATGTACAATGACAGCATGAGAGCTTGACACCCAGTTCAGGATGTGTACAAGATTACAGTTTAGAAATGTAAATTTAGACATATCTACACTGCAGTAACTTCTCTTGAACTCAGTGACATTTTGGGTTACCATGAACAGGATCAAGGTACAAAGGAATTGACCTGGATACTAATGGGTAATTTGAAAGTAAAGGTTTAAATAGGTTGGGAGATTTTGTTTTGTTTTTGTCAGTGAGATATCATTTTACCTCTTAAATATCAGTCTAACAGATCTTTGTTCTCAGAAAATGGTTTATCAGATGTTATGGATTTCCCTGTGCTTCCATTAATTGGTGTAATCTTCTTTTGAAGTATTATATAATTGCTGTTGGCCTTAATGGGTGTGAGATTCATTGTAAAATAGTTCCATCAATATGCCAGAGACATGAATTAAAAGCTAGGGGGTGTTTTGTAAAAGCATTTAAGCATTGTAGATTCCAGTTTGACTTGTTACAGCCATACTATTCAGACTAAAATATGAGCTCATATTTAGTTATCCACCACTTTTCATACACACTGAGTATACTTGGCTCAAAAAGACCTCAAAATGCATTGAAATATTTGTATGTTGAAAAACAGACTTTTCAGTACATTAGACAAATAGTAGACTTTAAAAAAATAACTTACAGGAAAACCCTGTATTATATGATTAATTGCACTTCTCTGGCAACTTTCTAGCATTTCAGTTCCTGTAAATAATATTCCTAGTAGGGCAGCATGCGGGAAAGAGTTTTCTTAAAGTTTGCCCTTTAGAGTAAATGGTTGGAAATTGAAGTTGCGCTCCTGTCCTTTCATTCAGCTGTGGCAGGTAGACGTGGGACATTTACATTTCAGGAATCAGAGCTTAATCTGTTCTGCATAGCCTTTTCAAGCTCTTTGCATGATTGAATGCCCAGGAGGGCTCTGGCTGGCATTCTGCCTTCTTATTTCTTAAACAGCGACCAACCGGATCAGTTTGTCCACAGTGACTGGGTCACCTGGGAAATCAGGTGTTGCTCTTTCTGAAAGGAAAAGTTCACCAGATTTAAGGCTCTGGGTTTTGTTTCCATGCCACTGATTTTAGGCCCCAAGGGCTGTCTTTGACTTTGTTTTGCTGCATGTTCAGAATAAGATGATATAAATGACACACAGTGGCAATTATTTTCACTCTTCGTTCACATTCTGTTACTCTTTCTTTTGCATTTCCCCTGTGGGGTAAAGGGACCACAACAGCAGGGGAGTGATGGGATGCAAGTTGACAAAATGCTGTCTGGTTTGTAGTCAAAAAGGCCCTTACAGGTCCTGGTCATCAATAGCTTTATTTAGTTGTTAAATTTGTATCCTGCCTGTTCCCTACATGGTGTTTAAGAGGTCTAATAGCAACAAAATGTAATAATATACAATAAAGCAGTTCTGATGGGCAATGGCAACTTTAGTTGTTGTGCCAGAGAGTGGAGCCAGCAGCAAAGGAGTTGCAAAACAATTTCCACCCCTGCTCCAAGGCAAAGATGCTATATTATATTAATTTCACATTGCAAGCATTTTAAATCCACCTCCAGTCTCAGGAAGTGATACAATACAGTATTAAATTAATTTAGATGGATTTTAAATACACACAAACATTGTCCCCAGGCAGAGGTACAAGTAGTATTCAGCAGTGTTTTCTTCACTTTGGGTATGCATGGATATGTTACTGAATCTATGTCATTGACTGCATTAAGATGTATTGTCTGCTGTGTAATTGTTTTTATGTTGTGGTTCTCAATACCGGAAACGGTGTATGTACTTCAAAATGTTTTTAATATGATTACATTTCTGCACTGTTACCTGGTGAATGCAAAGTTGGATTCATTGTTTGTTCTTTGAATAGAGGAACACTGGCTTATTCATCAATAAATATTTCTTTTACCACGTGCACAGTGTTAGGATGGAAATTGAAGGGAGTGGTTTTGAAAACAATAGGCTTGATTGTTGGCAAAGCAAGTGTAGAAATACAACTTCAAAGAATGAAGCAGTTGGAAGCCTGTGTTGTCCTCTTGTATCTATGCTACCTGTTGTGTTCATAATGTAAAGAACATGCCAAAATTAAGGAAATTTGTATCATAATTTGTAAACAAGTGCAGAAGACAAGATTTTCTATATTACTAGAGAATTTCTAGCAATGTATTATTAAAGTTTGCAATGGAAATGGCGCTATGCTAGCAAACATTTTCAAAATGTGCAATGGAACAACTAGCTTCAAACCTCAGCAAGTGCATTTGCAAATATTTCATTCATGGATATGGCAAATAAAAAAGCAAAATGGCTGTCAAGTCATTCAGCAGGAGGCAGGTTAAGGGCTGGTTTCATTCCTCCTCATCCGGATAGTGTGCCATCATGCAAAAACCACATACCTCTCCTTGGCATTCATCAGTCTTTCGTTGCATTCCTGTAATGGCAGTGAAACAAAGCAGAAGCAAGTGTTTGCCTTATGTAGTTGTAGAGAGAGAAGTCCTTTGGCTGAACATTAAGCAAAGCATAGAAATCTGGAGTAGTAGTCACTTCATAGAATCCTAGAATAGTGGAGTGGGAAGGGGCCACGAAAGCCATCGAGTCCAACTCCCTGCTGTTGCAGGACACTACATTACACCATCCCACTCAGATGCCTGTCAAGTTTCTTTTTGAATGTCTCTAGTGTGGAGAGTCCACCACCTCTCTAGGCAACTGGTTCCACTGTCATAGTGCTCTGACATTGAGGAAGCTTTTCCTGATACAGAGCCTGAACTTGGGTTGTTGCAACTTGACTTGATTATTCCATGTGCTACACTCTGGTATCAGCGAGATTTTCTTATTTGTGACAGCCTTTGAGTTATTTATAGAGGGTTATCATGCCCCCCCCCCCGGTCTTCTCTTCTCCAGGATGAACAGTTCTCTCAGTTTCTCCTCACAGAGCAGTGTTTCTAAACCCTGGATCATTTTTGTTGCCCTATCTAATTTACCTGCATCTTTCTTAAATTTTGGTGCTCAGAACTGGACACAGTATTCCAGGTATTCCATAGTATTCAGATTATTGTTACAACATGTGCAGAGTTCAAGTAAAGTTCCTTTCGTATTGTCCCTTGGGTAAGCTGCAGTTGCAGATAACCCCTGACCTAAATATGACAGTTAACATGGGTAATGGAATTCTGTGCTTCACGATATTAAACAACCCACCCTGGGTTAAGGTTTTAGTTTATACAAAACAGAATTGTCTTACAGAGGTATTGGACCCTGAGTGAAGTCTAAAATTAGGAACATCAGGCAATTACAGGAGCTGGAGATGTGCTGTCTAAGGGGAAACATGATCTGGCAAGATTTTTTTGTTATTGGAGAGGACTAATAATGTTATACTGGATTCCCCACGTATCCACCCCTTAATTCTCATGCCTGCAGAGTAGAATCTAAATGAAAGGGCCTGTTTCAGATAAAATTTCACCAAAGCTACTTCATACAAATGTTGTAATGAAAGGGCCCCATTTGCACATGCAGAAGTCAGTGCTGATTTGTTTCAGTGCTGCGGAAGAGACACTGTGGGAATTGGCGGCTCCTGTGTCAATGAGCCAGTGGATCCACTCCAGGCCACAGGCTGAACTTTAAAGCACTGTCTGCAGTGCTGAAACTATTTCAGAAAAGGGTTCAACACCATGAATTTCTCCTTTAAAGTTCAGACTAAATGTAGTGCCCTGGGGACACGGGAGCCACTGTCCTCCACTGAAAACGATTGCACATAGGACATGAGAAAGGAGTTCTCTGCAACACAAATGTTGCAACTTGTTGTGAGGCCCGATTTTACATTTGCTGCTGTCTTGCTGTAGATAATTGTTCAGAGGAGACAACTGCTTCCGAGTAAACTGATTCACCACTCCCCTTTGATTGACTACCGAGTTATAAGAGCCTAAAGGGAAGCTTGGGAGTTGCACGTCTCCCAGCGGTTTATTACTGCAATGGTTCTCCTGCTGACCTCGTCATTCCTTGTTCAGTGCTCTGAGCTCTCCACCATTACAGTCTCTATGGTGACCTCTCATTTCCTTGCCCCAAGTGAGCAATTCTTCGATTCCTTTTCTTCTCCTTTCAGCTTTCTAATTACTGCAATGTCAAGTAGCATCCAGCACTGGAAATTGTCAGCCAAGTTGAAGGGACTCCGGTCCCCTTTGCACAATAGGGAAATTAATGCAAAACCATCTGGGAATAAAGTCAAGGCCTTTCTCTGACACTGGGGGTCTTGTTCCATGCACTGACAGAAAGCTTTTGATGTGAAGCACCTGAACTATCCAGCATTAATTCAAAACATTCCACACAATTGAGTGCCTTTAATGGCACACACCCACACCTACAGAGGGAGAGGGGGAGAGAGAGAGAGAGAGAGAGAGAGAGAGAGAGAGAGAGAGAGAGAGAACGCATATGCACACTTGTACACACACTGAATAATAGCAAGCCCATTTTAATTAAATGGCTCTATAAGGTGGAGCTTCTGCTTTACTGTTTGAGTGAATCAGATCTTAATGAGATCATAGATATATCAGTTATTGGTGGGGGGAAGGCTGAAGGGAGTTGGCATATTTAGCACAGAGTGCCAGTTTCTTCTATGCTCCTTTTTATGCAGCCAATGCACTTTGAATAGGAGTCTTAAATATCTTCAGTTAGTGTTTTTCAATTGTTGGAAGAGGTTCGATGCTCATTAGGAAAACAAAGGTTTTGAATATGATTATGCTTTCAGAACAGTTAGACTTTTGTGATAATTCGGCTCCGTTTTATTTAATTCATTCTATAGAGCACAATAGCCATAGTTCTCTGGGCACTTCACAAAAACATCAGTTTTAAGCTATTGGAATCCAGTAGCAAATGCTGATTTTAAGACATTACAACACTGTAGCATTCTAGTGGTGTTTATAGCATTATAAAATCAATCACAATTAATTCCCTGATTTTACTTACTGACAGTTTGGGTTAATGCTTTGCAGTATCTGTGGGTTTCACAATTTATGGGAATAAACCACATTTCCCTGATGTGAGATATTTATGAAATTCCTATTCCTCCCCGGGGGTTTGTCTGGTTTGACTAACTAGAAGGAAATAGGTTTGCTTTCTCATTAATGAACACCAGACTTAAAACATGTAATGCTTGCCTATTTGGATGTTGTCTGAAACATCTACAATAAGCTTGCAAACTGATTGCCCTAGATCAGGCTGGAGAGCCATATTGGCCAGGGGGCTGATCACTGGCCACCCAGGTGACATTTGGACAAGGTACATGTGTGACACCCCACACCCTGTCCTCAGGCCTCTGGTTAAAGTGTAAATTTCATTCATAGGGTTGGCATACATTAGAGATGACTTGACATTACTCAACAACAACATGCACAAATCAGCTAATTTGCAGTGTTACCTTGCCCAACATTTGACCACTGAAACAGAGAAGGAAATGGATTGAGCAAAATCAAATAGCCATCAATATATGACACTAGCAAACCTGTGCAAGAATGACAATTTTGTTTTTAAGTCGTGCAGTTATCAGGGGCTGAAAAAGTAAAATAAGGTCAGTCCAAAATAAAACATCATCCATAATTTAATCCTGGATGAGGGGGCTGAAAGGGAAACCAGACAAGGTCCAGAAGCAGGGACAGAAGCAAGGTGACAGGCACAGTTTCCAGAAAACAATGAGACGGAATGAATGCCATCACCTTGGTGATCTCCCAGTTCCATACCTTAGCTCTGCTCTCCTATTAGTGGCACTCTTACATAAGAACAGTAAGTAGATTCTGTATGTTCCATGTGCACTGGCTAGTGATGTGTGAGGAATCTGGTATGGGGCTGGGAATCCTTCTGATTTCCTTGGCTCAGCTCCCCATATTCTGGTCCACTTTTTCTCGACCATAAGCCTGCCTTGTACTGAGCATTCACATGGGCATCCAGCAGGAAGTGAATCCAAAAGGCTGGCTTGAGCCCACACCACTCACATGCCTGCTTCCACACTCATGGCTTGCGGGCTTTGCATACTTGGCGTATTTTGCATGAAGAATGACATACTTTCTGTACTTTGTGCAAAGAATTGCACACATTGCACCAAGGACCCGCTAGCATTCCTGAGTGTTCATGGGCTTGATTTTCTACTTGGTTTGCTTTCTGGCCAGGCCTGCATGTAGGTAAGAAGTCCAGCAAGCATAAGAAGTCTTCTTCCAGCCAAATCCTCACATTCCTAGCCTTCACTCTGCTTCTGCAAGGAAAACAGAGTAATGACCATCTTACTGGCAAACAAGATAATCTTGAGGGTAGTTGAATAACTTTTTTTCCAAAAATCATATATTTATATTGCCCATATTGCTTGATAAATTGTATAACTAGGCACATTCCAATGGAGTTTTTTCTTGGTCTTTGTTCATTTGTTTTTGTTTTTGCATTCTAAATAAAACCTAGGTTTTATTGTCTCTAATACCTGAATTTGTTTTTTCGTGGCATAGAAATAAGGTCAGCTCTAAACATCAGTGAAATAAGTTGCTGTGAAATGGAATATGCTGCAGATATAGTGAGAGAATTTACATGATTGATCTTCTGTCATAATGCAGGCATTAAATATGGTTTGTGAATAAACCAGCTCATGTTTTTATCACATTTTGCTGCAGAAGTTTATCAGTCTGAGCCAGCCCATACCCCAAGTTATCTTACCCTAGAGAACGTCTTTTTTTCATGCACTTTACATTTGATTTATATTAGTATATGAGAAGGTTAGCATTTTTGTTACAGTGAAAGTTAAAACCATTTCAGAATTTCTACTAGAAACTGCCTTTTGCTAGGAATGCCACAGACATCAATGTTTCTCTGTTCCCTAAGGATTAATGTCCCAAGCAGACAGCAAATATTTGCAAATATTATCAGCCAAACAACAAAAAAGCAGAGCATTTTTTGGTGTATACATGAGCCAATTAAGCAAGTGATGAGCAGCAAAGATTTGGATCAGTGCTCTAATTTTGAGTGGGAAACATTGTGTATATGTTGCACAGGAGAAAATACATGATATAGACAATCAAGAGACAGATGGTTCTTGCAGGTGGACCATTAAGGTATATGTATACATATACATGTAGACTCCCAAGTTCACAACACATTCTACGAACAGTTAAAAGGTACATATGAAACCAGGATCGGTCCTGTCCACACAGCTTATACAAATACATATCAACGAATTGAATAGGCTTAAACTATACTGAAAATGAATGCTGGGAACAATAGATGGCAAACGAAGAAGGGGACAGCAGAGAATGAGGTGGCTAGATGGAGTTACTGAAGCAGTTGGTGTGAGCTTGAGTGGACTCTGGGGGATGGGGGAGGACAGGAAGGCCTGGAGGAATGTTGTTCATGGGGTCGCGATGGGTAGGACATGACTTCGTGACTAACATCAACAATAGTGAAAGTGACACTGAATAGGTTTGTTTTGGCTCATGTTTATATTCAGTTTGTGGTTCTATTCCATTCTGTTCTGTACATTCCCTCCTCTCATGGTGGATGGTCCTGAACCATGCCTAGACATAGGCAGCTACAGAAGTAGATTACCTGAATCATTGACCAGATATCACTAACTGCATCATGCAATAATGGAAACCCACTGTTCTCCAGATTTGGTATTGGTTGGTTTACACGATGGCTTGGTTCACACAACATGACAAAAAACCCCGGGCTGCTTCCATGGCATGAAGTTTTTTGCCCAGACTTAATGGTCGGATAAGTGTGATTTCCACACTTCTTGCTCAATCTTCCTGGCCTCACCAGCCCCCGCAAGCCTCTGTCTTTCCTTATTCTTGCCTAGGGACTGCAGCAGCTTCTTCCTGATTGGTCCACTTGTGGCCCTTCAGCAGGTTGCCGCCTTCCCTGTCCAAGCATGCTTGCATGTTCATGGCACTTCCCAACTGTCCAACCCCACTGATATTTTTATTAAATGAAAATAAACAGTTTTGTCCCAATTCCCCCTTTTTCCTCTGTGCATTTTTGTGCTTTCTCCCTGTCTCCAAAAGTAAGCAAGGAATGGACACATTGCTTGGCCAATGGGAATAAAGTGAGCTATGACATGTTTGTTGCTAGGGTGCTGAGGGCAGTAAAAAGTGAAGGTTTTTGCCACTTCCATGGCAAAAGTAACATATGCTTGAGTTCTTACTATATCTAATAGATATTTACTTTTCTCTTCTGAGTTGACTGGGGAGAAAACACATGTATCACCCTGCAAACTCATGTCCACGATTGCCAGAGGACTTTATGGTGTTGCCATAGTAAATGGCAATTCTGGTTCTGGGCAACTAGAGAAGATTCAATGAAGCGCATTAACCTAAGAGCAGACCATTGATTCTCTCTATGGTTTCAGAAAACTAATCCAACTACACAGAAACTCCAGAACTGGGTCTGGACAACAAGAGACTCACAATGGTAAGATTTCACCATGGTTCTTCTGTTGTACAAACCCACCCACTGTGTTTCTCAGTGTGAGTGCTTCTGTGCACTGAACACACCCGGACTACTCACATATAAGAAATGAAGTCTGTGAAGCAGTTTGATGTGGTGGTTAAGAGTGCAGCACTGGGACTTGAGATCTGGGTTTTAGTCCCCACTCAGACAGTGGTGCTCACTGGGTGTTTTTGGGCCAGTCACAGACACTTAGCCAACTTATCTCACGAGGTGGTTTGTCATGAGGATAAGACTTACAGGAGAATTGTGTTAGCCACCTTGAGTTCCTTGAAAGGAAAAAAGGTAGAATAGAAATTTAATAAATAAATAAATAAATAACCCACGAAAATGTATAAATGCATGAAAAGCTTTCAGAATGAGAATAACATATCCACTAAACTACCTGTATAACAAGAGCTTTATTCAATAACCGGTTATACAAGATGTAGAAGTAATAAGAATGGGAAAACCCTTTGTTCTGACACTGTTATAAAGCACTCTCACATTGTTAGGTATTGTCATCTCTTATATATTCACAGATGGAGAGTAGAAATTAACATATGCTTGAGTTCTTACTATATTTAATAGATATTTCCTTTTCTGAGTTGACTGTGGAGAAAACGCATGTATCCCCCTGCAAACCCATGATGGCAAGCTTGTTGTTCTGTCTGTATCTTTGTTTGTGTTGTCAAACAGGAGGATGAGATACGGGGTGGCTCATAGGAACAAAGGCTGCAGATTAGCTTGCACGTCTTTGGATAGCTGACTTCAAGAGAACACACACAACAAAACCTGAACACTGAGCAATGGGAAGGGGGGCCAAGAGTATCTTTCTAAGGCTGTTGCCATAAAGGGGAGGGGAAGTGAAGTTAAATTTCAAAATTGTGCTTGAGAATGCTTATGAAAACAGTTTTCTCAGATATGTCAACCCAGAGGCAGTGTTAGAACCAAATAAGCAATTTTCTCACAGTAATCAGCTGGTCTAGGCCCTTCTAGGGGTGGAAGTAGGTGGGGCAAATATGTCATGCTCACTACTAATTCCAGAATTCCTTAGTTCCTGCTGACATGCCCTATGTATGGAAAGGAGGAACCATTATGACGTTGTGGTGACAAGGAAGGAAAAGTGCTATAATAGTTAAGTTAATTGAGGTCACAAGGATATTGGGAGATGTAATATTGCCTTAGGTAAGGAAGCTGTCGTTGAGACAAGATTGCTAAATCGCTGTATTTTAAGTAATATGTAACGAACTTCATTAGTATTTGGCATTATCAATGCTCAACCATGCAGGGGCTAAACTGAACTCTCTCCCAATTTCATGCTGTGTGACATGTATTTTCTGTTCAAGAGGTTCACTGGAAACTGGACATAAAGAAGGATATGTGGGTCCATGCTGCAGGCAGAATGTGCAGGCTCTAGACATATGCAACTATATTAACTAGGTTTCTAGTATCATGGTTTAACAGAGGAACTGACTATAACATTCAGCCACTCTGAAGTCGTCACCCCACTGTGGTCCACAGAGTGCAACTCACTCTCCTGTGTTCCCTGGTCCCCAAATCCCAGGGCCAGACACTGGATTCAGCACACAACAACCCAAGCATTGGGAAAAACTTGTTTATTAAAAGACAGAATTGACATAATAGGGATGAAGGGTCTTAAAACACTATAACACATACAACACACACACCAAAGAGGGTAGGGAAGGTAAAGGGAATTGGAGAGAGGCACTTTCACTAAATCAACACAGTCTTGGTTCTCCCAAGACCTCCAAGGCCAATTGGCCACCTTAGACCCAAAATAACAAAGCTAGCTGTTCCTAACACTGTCACAATATACAATACCCAAATCTGCTATAGAATTACACAGTGTCCTTCGACAAAGCCTCTGGCAGCAAAAGGGATCATCTCCTGGGAGAGGAACCCTGGTCTCAGCTCCCAGCTTTTATCCCTGGTAGATCAAACAAATGACTCATTTGGTGACAATTCCTGGCATGACCCAGGTAAGAATTGTATACCCCTGAGTATTGTCTCTGTTATGTGTGTGTCAAGACCCGAGGCAGCTTCAAGGCTCCCTCTGCTGGCCAAGGGCTAGTGGAACAGCCCTGGTAGTTGCAGGATTCTGACCCCAGTCCACTGCAGCTGCCAGGGCTCTCATGAGTCCCACCTGGGGAGCCCTGGGGAGGAGCTATCTTCCCTTCAGAAGCTGCCTTGGCAATGAAAGTCTTCCAGTGTTAATGAAGTTCTCCTGGTCTACTGGACCCTGCCTGCCCCTCCTCCTCCTGCCCTGACCTGCCAGGCACCGACTTTCCTTGACTTGCCTTCCTCAGTTCTCTGATCCTCGGCCTGCTTTTGATGATGCTGCCTTCTGTACAGGCTTGACTTATATCTTGACTCCTGGCTCGGACCTTTTGGACTGTGTACCGGACTTGCTCTTGCCATGCCCTGTCTGCCTGGGTCCTGGTGCCTTCACCTGCTATTCAGCTGCCCCCACCCCAGATGCTGACAATAGGTTGAGAGGAATAAAGTCTTATAATTTGAAGCAGCTCCCCAGCCACATAGGATTTTTTTAAGGTTAGGGTTGCATCCTAAGAGGCATTTGTCTGTGCACCGGTGTGTAATTAGTACAGATATCTGCTGTACTTCCATGTCTGGCTAAAGCTAATAATAAGGGACCACCACAAATGAAAACGTTTAAAGCACACTAATCAGTGCTCCAGTTTTTCAAACTGAAGAGGCCTTTTGCAGGTGCAGAAGAGGAGGCAGGCAGCCCCGATGACGCATTTTTGTTCCCAGCCCAAAGAAATGGTGGCTGGAAGCTAATGGTGAGATCAAAGCTAGGAATCAGACCCAGATACAGCGTGCTGCACTGTGCAGAGCATGCAGTTCCCAATTCAGATATTACTCGAGAGATGCAAAAAATAGCATATGCACAATGTCCAAAGTTGCCAACAATTAAGCTTCTGTGGAGATGATTTTTGATTCCCCAACTATTGTTTACAGGGGTCCTTTAGCATCTTGAGAGTAGGAAACTCGTATTTTCAACAATAAGACTAAAATATAATTTGTAAGCAATAGATCCACTTAATAAGCATCTCAGAAAGATCAATAGGCATCTCAAAAGATCAATGCATCTTGAGAAATAATACATAAATTATATGGTTTAATCTTGTCTCATCATCCTGTTTGTGGCATTGGTGCTCTGGCACTGATGACAGCATGTTGATTTTCTTGTTTGTAGCAGATGGCAGGCAGAATTACTCAAGTCTGTTGTTGCTGAAGGGTATGGAAGTATTCTGAGGAAAGTGAAGATTTCACATGGATTAATTTTGCTATAAAAGGTTCAAAACAGAGGCATAATATTTTCCCCTTGCAGTAGTATAGTTGATACATGAAATGCCTGCTTACAACTTCACTGACAGATAATTATATTGCGTGTTTTCAGTGCAGATATGCACTAGAATGCTCCCTGCCCCCCACATACAGATTTGAGGGCTCCACTTCCACTTCAACAAGTATACCTGTCCTTCTAAAACTTTGTAGTTTTCTTACATGAGGCAATCTCTTTGCTCTCTGTCAACTGTTACATGAATGCACCACAGGAAACATAGGGGATAACTGTGTCATTTCTTCAGGATACCCTCACAAGGATGCTTTTTAAAAAATGCCATGCATCTATTTCTGTGGCATGACAGACATGATCCCCTCAGAAGGGACAGCTATCCTTGCAAATTTCACCCAATTCTAGCAAAAATTACACATTCCCAGCAATTCTCTTTAATTCAAAAGGAAATTCAAAGCATAAAGGTGCATAGCGCACACCCATCCAGACTTGCTTTTCTGATCTGGTGGTGTGCAATCTCTTCTTAAGGGGCTATTATGCCCCTAATTAATCCACGTCTGACAAGCAGAAGAAAATGTTATCGCAATGTTTTTGCAATTTTTCAGGACAGTTAGTAGGAGGTACAAAGCCTCAGGTTGTTGCATGCTGAGTTGGGTTTGCTGCCTGAGTTGAAGAGGGCAGCCTCTGAATCACACTGAACAAAATCAGATTGTTTTTCAAAGTGCTGAATCTGCATCCAAGCTGAGATGTATACACCTGTAGTTGTCCCTGATCAGGGAAGAGTGTAGACTATGTTAAGTAAGGTTTGGGAACCTCTTCCCGCCTGAGGACCAAGTTCAATTTGGAGATGCTGTTGTGAGGAACATTCCACTGGTGGACTGGCCAAAGGCAAAGTGGGGAGGAACCAGCCACAGTATATTTACTTAAGGCCAATACCTATGTTTTCAGAATGAAGATAAAATCCTGTCCAACAATGGGAAGCCAACAAAAATGGTGATTGGGGAAAAGGCTGTGTCCACAGGAAGGAGTGATACCAGGGAAAAGGGGTGCATGGTCACTTGGAGAACCCCAAAGGGTGAAAATGAGGCCCTAGGAGGGATAGACTTGATCGTGGCCCTTGATTGTGGTTCCCCATCCTTGATTTAAAGACTTTGCAGTTGCACATGATGATTGTATGTTGCACACTGTTACCACACCTAAGAATATATGGATTGCCTTGCTAGATATGGCCAGGGTCTAGTCCAGCATCCTGTTACCAGCAGCAGCCAACCAGGTGCCTCCAGGGACTCACAAGCTGGACCTGAGGATGATATTCATCTCACACTGCTTCCTTCTTAACCAGCTCTCCAACTGGGCTGGCTTTGCCCACTTTATGGAAGTCCCTCCCTTGGTTTGTAGTGTTTGAACATTACCTTAGTGATGTGTGGTGTGCTTGGTTCTCCCACATATCAACATACACATCAGAATGGTCTAATAGAGTCACAATGGGTTTGGTGGTCCACTTGAGAACTTCTTGACAATTCAGTTCTTCAAACCTGAGCACTGCAGTGCATAGTTTGTGCAGTCGAGGGAGCCCTTATCTTTTAGATTGTTTGTAGTTACCGATGTCATAGAAACTTTGTCAATTAGCATGCCCCTTTGAGGTTGTGACAGTTGCCATTTTCCTATCTTCCTACCACAGTGGGTCAGGCTGAGCCAGCTGCTGACATGACATGCTGAAGTCATCATGGATCAGCTTTTGGCACTAAAAGGCATCCTCTGTTTTTCAATGTGATAACAAGAAATGGTAAATTGATGTTTTCAACCATGCACTAAAGCTTTCCAAATAAAATGGAAACATAAGTCTTGTTACCCTGTTTATATAATATCCCCAGAGGGCAAAGTCTTTCAGAATCCACATTGCTTCATGGGTCTACAAGATGACAGCATAATCCATAGCTCAACAAGCAGACATCTCCAGTAAAACATCTCTCAGCAATGCAGTAAAATCTCGTTATGTCTGAATTAGTATAGGCATGCATAGCTTAGTAAAAACATATGCTAGACCTTTGTTTATGTTGCAAAATAAGGGAGAACATAAATAGCTGGGGGTCCAGAACTACCATGGGATATAGTTCTCGCTCTTAACCTCTTCATTGTGTGGGTAAGGATTATCGGCCCAGTATCTGGTACTGCTACTGCACTCCTATGCCTTTCATCATGTCGTTAGAAGCCCTCATTAGCACAGCAGGGAACTAGTGCTTTCCAAACCAAATTTGGAAATGCTTATTCTCAGACTGGGATTGGTCTGTAGGCCTCCATCCTGTGAACTTTTCAATCTAGAAAACTGATTTTTTTGGGGGGAGGGTAGTGTCTAGAGGGAGTCCCCCCAACCTAAGCGCTGTCCAAGCAAAAGAGACTGAAGAGGTCTAGTGACAGTGATGGTTTCATTACTCCTGTTTACAGGAGTAAACTACTTGTGTTTGGTTCATTGGTCTGTACCTTGGTCTAGAATTGAGTAAGCCAATAGGATTTGTGGTATGCAGCTGAGATGCACGCTATTAATTTTGTAAATTTGGTTTGCTTTATCAATTACCCTGAAAGATGAGGTATTGTGAAACTGAGATGCCTTTAATAGTCTGAAAATGCCCTGCTCTAAAACTGACATACTTGAGATTAATTTTCCTGTGATGAGGTGATCCTAGAGAAGAGTGAGGTCAAAGTAAGCACCCTGCAGCTCATTCCAAAGAACTGTGATATATCAGAGTATGGATAGGAGAAATACTCAGAATATTAATAAGAGTTCTTTACTGGCTGTGTTGTCATTCCCTGATATCAGTTGCCAAATCTTATTTTTATCCCAGTCTTTTTTCTGAGGGCCCTGAAAAAGATACAGCTTGTGATATTGGGGCACCTGAATTAATAGAATTTGTTTTTCATAATGCATAGTGAACTCTATGCCCAGGCTGTATGTAGGAGGGCACTCCAAAAACAGTTTACCAGTTAACTTAGTGTGGTAACTCATAAATGTGACCGCCTTCACATGATCAGTATCCAACAAGGTAAAACACTTTTGTTGGGATGATTCTCCAGACATACACACACATCCTAACTACTCACTGTTCACACAAGGTAATATATGAGGGGTGTTCAATGTATTCTCGGTATCAGCATGAAGAAAAAGGAATAATAAATTGAAATAATTTTTATTTTTCAATGTAATCCCCCATAACTTCAATACACTTATTACATCTAGAAAGTAACTTTTCAATTCTCTGTAAAAAATACCCTTCCTCCTTGTCTAAAAAATGTGTGTTAATTGCCGCCTTGAGCTCTTCATCATCAGATAATCGCTTTCCATGAAGATTTTTTTTAAAATTTGGGAATAGGTAGTAGTCACCGGGGGCCAGGTCCAGGCTATAGGGTGGGTGGTTTATTTCTTCAAAACCACAGTCTCGCACAGCAGCCTTCCAAACATGCGCCGTGTGAACGGGCACATTGTTGTGAAGAAGCAACACACCTGCAGTCAGTTTTCCCCACCTTTTTTCTTTAATTGCCTCTTAAATTACACAGAGTGGTTGTGTAAGATGCTGTGTTTGTGTAAGATGCTGTGTTTATGGTTTCACCTTTTTTTTGTGTACTTAATCAATAAAATTCCTTTTGAGTCCCAAAACACTGTGGCCATGATTTTTCCGGCCGATGGAGTGACTCTGAATTTCTTCGGAGGGTCAGCACCTTTTTTATGCCACTGCATGGACTCCTGCTTACTTTCAGGGTTCATCTCCCGTAACAATCCGGTCAAAACTACTCGATGGATCTTCACCACAGAGCTCTAAAAACTCCCTACAGCACTCGACTCTCACTTGTTTCTGAGGTGCCATGAGCATTCGCGGCACCCATCTTGCACAGACCTTGGTTAAGATTGTCATGAAAAATAGTAAATATGGTACCAACGGATAGGCTTGACATCTCTGCTAACATTTTGATTTTTATTCGGGCATCTTCCAATACAAGTTTCTCAATTTTTTTCACATTTTCTTTCGTAGTGGCAGTAACCGGCCCGCCCGAGCAAGGGTCACCTTCAATGCTTTCTCTGCCCCTTTTAAATTCACTTGACCACTTTTGAACAGTAGATAATGAAGGTGCAGAGTCCTGGTAAACGGCCACCAGCTCTTCATGAATGATTTTTTGACTTTTTCCTTGTTTTGTAAGGAACTTAATCACAGTGCGGTGCTTGATTTTCTTCAACATTGTCACGTCAGTCGTCATGGTCGTCTTTCACTGAGGATTACTAGGGAACTAATGATCACACTTATTTGAAATTTTGCATGTATACCCTCAGTGTCATTAGTTAATGAAATAATTAAATTACCCACATCAATAGCAAATCAACTCAATACCGAGAATACTTTGAACGCCCCTCGTACCAGCTTTCTAAAGGAACAAACCATGGGCATGTCTGGCAAATTGAGAATTCTGGTTTGTTTCTCCCATACAAGCCAGGATCATAAATCTTATCTAACTTAATTCACATACCAAGAATTCTTGGATACAACATGTTAACTGAGGAAAAGAGGTCCGTGGTTTGCTTAACGGCTCCTGCTTGCCAGAATTGCTAAATGTGGAGTGATTGTGGAGTGTCCTGCAGCAAGCTGGCTCATTCACAACAGGCTGGACTTCTTTACAATTCTGCTGTATTGTAATGCACAAACATAGTCATCACTGTAAATTGTATTTAAACTGTGTTAAATGACTACAGATTACAAAATGTACATTTGTTTTGTTTATATCTATTTATTATACGTACTTCTATCCCACCCTTTCTCCTTTCAAGGAACTCAAAGCAGCTCACATAATCCTTCTTCTCTCAGTTTTATCCTCACAACAACAGCCCTGTGAGGTAGGTTAGGCTTTGGGGGTGGCCCAAAGTCACTGAGTGAGCTCCATAGCTGAGTGGGCACTGGAACTTGGAACTCCCAGATCCATAATCCAGCACTCACCACTACGCCACACTGGCTCTATGCCAATGAATATTTCATTGCCAAACATCATGAATATTCTTTCCTTCACACAAATCATGGTTTCTGAAAAGGAACATAAGAATTTATCTTCTCTAGCCACATAATCACAGCCTTTACATACAGTCAACCCCCAACATGGCTCAAGGTACCACAGCTAAATCTTCTAAGGGGGCAGTATCAAGTATGTTGAGAGAGAAACAAGTCCTCTAACTCCCAACATGCTGGCTGGGGAATACTGACACTTTTAGGGGGCTTTTTTCTGCCAAGACATTTGTAGGATTGCACCTGAAGTGGTTTCCAAGCACCTTCTAGTTATTTTAGCTTCCTTCTTCATGAACAATTCGGGCATTAAAGGGCATAAGCACCTGTCATGACCACCCACCATGGCGTATTGCACTAAGCCACCCTAGTTAGTTGTTGGCAAACAGCCCACAGTGTACCTGACAGACAATACGGTTCACTGTGGTTTGCTGCCCCCTCTTTCCACATGGTCCTCCCATGGGTATTCCAAGGGGACACTGTGGCAAGGCCAACTTGTGTTGTCCCTCCCATTTCATCCATTTTTGGTGCACCATAGCTTTTGTCCCTCTCCCCTTTTTGTTGTGTTTTGGAGATCGCTTTTTGACACCCACTAACAATCCCATCAAAACACTCAAGTGACACCCTAGAGGAGCGATCACTTACTGGCAGAACTTTCCCCCATCTCCCCAAAATTTGGATTTGTAAGCTGCTCTTAAACAATTGCAGGAATTTGAAGCCCCAGCCAGAGCACTGTCCTTGGGGAAGCTTCTGCCAAGGTACAGCAGATACCAAGCCTGAACACTGCCCCCAGAAGCTCTATTTTCCCCCTCCTTTGATTTCTCTTCAAGGTGAGCTGTCATAAGGTGTGCTGTCAAGAAAACAAAGGCACAAGTGATCTTTGCTTTAAAACTACTTTGTGGCATGATCCTCATCGTTTTTCAACTTGACATTCCTCCCAGTGAGGTACACACTGAATTTTCCTGAAACTGTAGGATTTCAGAAATTACGAAAGTGCTCCCCCCATTTCTGAAGGAAAGGGATTTTGACACCTAACTGTCAAATTTCTTGGTGCCCTTAAAAGGGGCTTTGGCAGAGCAATAGGATTGTCAAATATCCCAGCTGAAAACTTGGAACTATCCTGTCAAAATCTGCCTTTAAGGGAACTCAGAGTCTGAGAGCTAGCTGTCAAACCAGTCAAAATTCTTTTCTCCAAAGTGGGTGGAAAGCACTTTTACATTTTCCCAAGCACCTAGGAAGTGTAGTGGGAATTATCTGAAGGCCTGCATAACATACCTATGACATATTACATATCTAGCACATGGCCTTGGAGACAGACACTCCCTTTTTGATTTCAGGATATGGCTTAATGAGCTTTTTGGAAATGAACTGGAAGGGCAAGGAATAAATCTCTTAAAGTCACACTGGACTCTTGTGAAATGCAGTGGATAAGAGTAGGTTATTTTGCCTGGATTTACTTGTGGAAAAGACACACAAAGTTCAACTTGCACCAAGGAAGGAGGAGTGTTGCAATTTAAAAAAAAACAAATACACAAGGATAGAATGTTAGTTAAAATAGGGCAAAACATGAGGAGAAATAAAAGGGTTGAAAGTGGCATATGTCAAGAATTTGATTGTTCTGATGGGGAGTGATCTCTTCTTAAGCTCCTGGACTAATATGTAGATTGGACCTTAGCCATCCGTCGCATTTTACATTTCATGAAATGGTGCAATGCCTTTCTTGGCTGAACCAATTTAAAATTCATTAAAATGGACTCTCTGATACAACAGTATGTTAAGAAATGAATCGTTTGAGAGATACACATTTAAATATGTAAACTTGTGTGTGGCTTTAAAGGCAAAACCTCTCAGATTAACATGAAAAGGGAAAATGAAGGGAACAGACTTATGAGTAGCCACATGTAAAGGTGACACATAATGCAAATAGAATGATTAGTCCATTTGTATTTGTAAGTATGATACATTAGAGAAAGAGTCTTGGTATCTAACAGGCTTCTCACAATTGCAGTCCAGTGCGTGCACATGAATGAACTTTCTAAGTTATATATGGTTAGACTAATGTTTTGCCAAAGGCAAGGGTTCTTTTTGGATCCAGAAGCAATAAGCACACCAGTGGGTTGAAGTCTAAAGCTTTTATTATAAAGCAGGCACAATAATGTAAGCAGGCACAATAATATGAAAAATATACAATACCAAGCAAGCTGACTTTCCTCAATCAGTTGCCGGGAGCCCCCCTGGACGGCAACAAGGAATACCCCAATTCAGGTATGTAGCACCTTTCCCCCAGTCAGGTCTGCATTGAAGCTCACCTTGGGCGGAGCCGCAAGGCTTTTTATCCTAAATTTTAGAGTGCTATGTGCTGTAGAATACTACCTGCTATTCAAAACAGTTAATTGGTTACACCTGCTGTTTGCAAGTCTCACAATGATAAGTTCTTCGTCGTGGCCTCTGTGCATCACACATATGGGTGCTGCGCCTGCGCAGTGCCTTTGGCCGGAAGATTGAAAGTTAACGGTTTTTGGCAGGAAGCTCCGCTCCCCTCCCCCACAGGCTATAAAGAGCGGAGCGTCCGCCATTTGTTCAGTCTTTGCAACCGCCGTTCGCTGTGCCTCGCGCCGCTTCGTCCTTCGCTTTGGCCATTCTGGTTCTCTCTCTATATATTGCCCTTAAACTACTTTCCCGTTACTTCGTTTTTCCCGTTTTGTGTAGTTCTCTCTCACTTCTTCGATTAAAAAAAAAAAAAATCAAAAAAATATATACTTACCCTCTGCACTATCTCTCTTTTCTTCCTCTTTCTGCGATGGCGCAGCGGGCGGCTTTCCGCAAATGTGCTGATTGCGGGTCAAAGATGGCACCGACCGATCCGCACGACCTATGCCTCCTCTGTCTTGGGGAAGGGCATAGGACAGATAAGTGTGTTCACTGCCTAGCCTTCTCTAAACAGGCTAGGAAGAACCGCGAAAACCGGCTTCGGAGGCTCCTTTGGGATAGGGCTCTGATGCAATCAGACCCGCTCATCCCTACCCCAAAACCGGGCTCCGCTTCTGTGCCTCCTTCACGCCCTTCGGACGAAGGCGCGTCCGCTTCGCTGGCCCCCTCTGCCTCACCAAAAAAGAGGCATGAGAAGCGCAAACATGCTGAAGACAAGCCGGCAGGCCATAAGAAGGCCAGAAAGGAAAAGGCCTCTAAGCCTCCAAAGAAGGCTAAGCCTACGGATCGTCCCCAAGATCGGGACTCGGGACCGACAGGCCCTTCGGTACCGGTGGCGGTTACGATACCGACCCCGCCCGAACTGATCCTCCAAGAGGCTATGCGGGTCACCCCTCAGGGGTCTCCCCGACGTGTGGTTGACCTCCCGCCAGCACCCCTTCCAATTCTACGGGGGTCTGTCTCGGACGGGGAAATTCAGGACTCCCCTCCCAGAGCGAGGTCACTGACACCGATGCCCGCGGTGACATTGGAGACAGAAGCTGGCCTGTCCCCACCAGGGAATCGGAGGAGCCGCTCGGTAGAACAACGCCCGGAGAGTTGGCGTCGTCCCTACTACCAACCTTGGGGAGACCCGCTCTCTGTGGGATACTACCCTGCTCCCAGAGCGCGATCCTCACCTCCGCCCCGGGCTGTGGATTCGAGGAGGGTGCCGCCTCGATCCCCGCGAAGCGGAAGCAGCCGCTCCTTATCACCGGCGGAGTCATCATCTTCTGCCCCGCCATATTATGGTGCTGATTCGGATGACTCTAACGTAGATTCAACTTCTCCGGACGTCGTGGTGACATCCCAGGATCCTGCGTCACCCGATGAGTCACACGTCTCCTTTGCGGAGCTGATGTCGAGGCTTGTCCAGTCCCTGGACATCGACGCTGCCCAGCGCCCGGGACCGTCGACGGATAAGTTCTACGACGTCGTCCGCGGGGAGCAATCGACTTCTGTCGTCCTGCCACTTATAACTACTCTGCGGCAGGCAATGACGCAGCCCTGGGACCTGCCTTCACATCCCCAGCCGACGTCTAGGAGATATGAATCTATGTACAGGGTCAGGGAAGAAGACATTCCCTTCCTATTAAAGCACCCAAAACCAAACTCGGCGGTCGTCGAATCCTCGCAAGGCAGGGAGGCGAGCGGACATATGACGCTGAGGGATAAGGAGGGCCGGAAAATAGATTCCCTGGCCAGACGGGTCTATGCTGCCTCGGGCTTAGGACTTCGCATTTCTAACTATGAGGCGACGTTGGCGCGCTATCAATATTTTATTATGCAACGCCTCCACAACGTCGCCTCCACCCTCCCAAACCACCAGGGTGACCTTGCGAAGGTCCTGATTAAGGAAGCCATGCAGGTCGCGGTGCGGCAGTTGTCTACGGCACGTCATCACGTGGACACTGACTCCCGGGCCTTGGTCGGTGCTGTTTCCCTTCGGAGACACGCATGGCTTCGGAGTTGTAATTTCCCGGAGGAAACGAAGCGGCGAATAGAAGAGATGCCCTTTGACGGCTTGGGACTCTTCCATTCGCGCACCGACCATAAACTCAAGAAGCTACATGAGTCAAGAGTGACAGCGTGCAGGATGGAGATCCAGTCACATACCAGACGTAAGTGGTCCTGGAATCGGCCATCCTACAGGCAGCCATACCAACAGAGACAGCTGCCACAACCTCGCCAGCAGCAACAACAGCAGCGTCGCCGTCCTCCGCCCCAGCAGCGCTTCCAACAGGGCCGCCGTCGTTTCGACGACCGGAGACAGCGCTGACGGGACTGGCGAACCACTCCTCACGCTCCTTTAATACCCACCCCCCTCTCATCTGGGGACCGGCTCCAAAGCCAACTCCCCATTTGGGAGTCCATCACATCTGACCGGTGGGTATTGTCCATCATTCAATACGGCTATCGAATAGAATTCGACATCATCCCTCCATCGAGTCCAATCCGGTCCACTTCATGTTCGCCGGTACTTCTCGACGAAATACATCAACTTCTCCTTAAAGGAGCAATTCGTCAAGTATTCCCATCTGATGGACTCCACGGATTCTATTCCAGATACTTTACAGTCCCCAAGCGGGACGGCGGTCTACGTCCGATTTTGGATTTACGGGACTTGAATAAGTTTATTATACCGAGGAAGTTCCGTATGACCACCCTTCAAAACATCTTGCCGTTGTTAAGGAGAGGGGATTGGTTCGCCTCACTGGACCTGAAGGACGCCTACTTTCATATTTCAATTCATCCAAATTACCGGCGTTTCCTTCGTTTTGCTGTTGCAAACCAACTTTATGAGTTTAAAGTTTTACCCTTCGGACTGGCTTCAGCTCCGAGAATTTTTACCAAATGTGTGGCTCCTGTCTGTGCCTTCCTACGCCTTCAGGGCATACAAGTTTACCCGTACCTTGATGACTGGCTGCTAGTCTCGCAATCCAGAGAAGGACTACTAGACACCATCCATACAACCCATGCCTTACTAGATAGTCTGGGTCTACATATTAATACAGAAAAATCTTCTCTTCTTCCGACACAGACGATCACCTTCATTGGAGCTCGCCTAGATTCGACGTTGGAAAAAGCCTTCCTTCCTCAGGACAGGCAACAGACTCTCGCTCGCCATATCCATCGAATTCGTCGAGAGGGAACGGTTACGGTGAGATCCATCCAGAGGGTCCTGGGGCATATGGCCTCCACAGTTGCCGTAGTTCCACATGCCAGACTTCGGCTTCGCCCACTGCAATTACTTTTCAACAAAGTGTATCATCCACAAAGAGACTCACAGTCGAAACGAATTCGGATCCCGTCTTCCGTGCTCCACTCCCTGTGCTGGTGGCTAAAGCTGACCAATCTCGTGGTGGGAGTTCCCTTCAGGCCGCAACCCCCTTCGATAACTCTTGGTACCGATGCATCTCTCCTAGGATGGGGGGCGATCTGCTCTGGCCTGTCTACCCAGGGAACGTGGACTCGCCTAGAATCCACGAATCATATCAACTTCCTAGAGCTGCTGGCAGTCTTCAAAGCCCTTCGTTCTTTCGAAGACCTCATTCGTCATCGGATCGTTCAGATAACTTCGGACAATATAGCGACCGTTTTTTATCTGAACAAACAAGGAGGGACGAAGTCACCGACCTTAGCCAGGCTTTCTATGACGATTTGGGACTGGTGCATTCAGAGACACATCACTCTGATAGCCGTTTATCTGGCAGGCACAGACAACGTACATGCGGATCTCCTCAGCAGACACATCCTCACTTCACACGAGTGGGAACTGGATCCTCGCACGCGCAACCACCTGTTCAGGCGCTGGGGGTTTCCCGATGTGGACCTATTCGTTACCCAACAGAACAGGGTGTGCGAGACTTACTGCTCAAGAGCGGGAATCGGACAAGCATCCCTAGGGGACGCATTCATGATCCCTTGGGACAACATCAACTTTTATGCTTTCCCTCCGATCCCTCTTCTGATGAGGGTCATAGCGAAGATAGTGAGCGACCGTGCATCAGGGATACTAGTTGCCCCCTGGTGGCCACGCCAACCGTGGTTTGCGAAACTGCTCGACATCTCCCGCGGAGAGTTTCTTCATCTTCCGTCACTTCCGTATCTTATAACGCAAATGGACGGCACACTTCGTCATCTGGATTTGCTCTCATTGAATCTGACAGCGTGGCGAATTCGATGATTAACCTTCCATTGGGGCCGGCGACGGATTCGAGACCCTCAAATCCTACAGCTTCTATTAATTCATCGGTTTCAACGATCACTTCGACTGCTTCAGCCCCGATTCTCGAGTCCAACTATGCGGGTGCTTCTCACTGCCACAATCTCTCTATACCATCGGGTTCGGCTCAAACCCCGTCGGATTCGAATCCAACGCTCTTGCACCCTGAGATTCAGCATATTATCGACGCTGCTCTAAAGCCGTCCACAAGAAAGTCATATACAGCTAAATGGAAGCGGTTTTCCGCCTTCGCCGAGTCTCATTCGTTCTCCCCGCTTGTCTCATCAATTGATCAAATTCTTCAATTCCTTCTGGAGTTGCATCACTCCGGACTGAAGCCGTCTTCTATTAAAGTGTATACGGCCACAATAGCCTACTACCGTGGCTTAGTCGATGGATCATCCCTGTTTTCTCATCCTATTCTAAAGAGATTTTTGAAAGGACTGTATAACCTCAATCCATTGATTAGACCGGTTATGCCCACGTGGAGCCTTTCTGTAGTTCTACAGGCCCTTATGAGGGCCCCCTTTGAACCTTTGGCGACTGTGGATCTCCGATTAGTTTCGTGGAAGACGGCGTTCCTTGTAGCTATCATGTCAGCCCGGAGAGCTAGTGAGCTTTGTGCCCTCCGCATCGACCCCCCTTATCTGAACTTCCACAGAGAAAAGGTCGTTCTACGTCTCGACCCATCTTTCTTGCCCAAAGTCTCTACACCTTTCCATACAGGACAAGACATTGTACTGCCTGCCTTTTTTCCATCGCCATCGAATCCCTTGGAAAGATCCTTGCACTCCCTCGACGTTCGGCGTTGTTTAGCCTTTTATCGATCGCGAACGGAGTCTATTCGGCGATCCAATAAACTGTTCATTAAATATTTGACTAGAGATCAGGGCGACCCAGTCACTCCTCAAAGGCTGTCTAAGTGGATAGTCCACACTATTACTTTGTGCTACCAGTTAGCTAAGCTCGAACTGCCTACAGTTCCCCGAGGCCATTCTACTAGAACTATCGCTACGTCTTCTGCGTTCACATCCGGAGTCCCGATCGATGACGTCTGCCGAGCCGCTACTTGGGCGAACCCTTGCACCTTCGCCAGGCACTACCGTCTCGATGTTCGGGCTCAACGGGACTGCTCTTTCGGTAGAGCTGTACTCTCCTCCGTCCTACAATAAGGACACCTTCCCTCCTCCTTTGATGGTAAGCTTGTTAATCTACCCATATGTGTGATGCACAGAGGCCACGACGAAGAAAAGCAGGTTGCTTACCTGTAACTGATGTTTCTTCGAGTGGCCATCTGTGCAGTCACACAACCCACCCGCCAGCCCCGCTCGGTGTCGGTGAGTGGACTCATTCATCGGTACCGAAAGTTTCCCATTTTTTCTTGGTACCGATCATACTGAGAATTTTTCCACAAGGGGGCGCACGTTCGGTCGTCAAAGACGGAACAAATGGCGGACGCTCCGCTCTTTATAGCCTGTGGGGGAGGGGAGCGGAGCTTCCCGCCAAAAACTGTTAGCTTTCAATCTTCCGGCCAAAGGCACTGCGCAGGCGCAGCACCCATATGTGTGACTGCACAGATGGCCACTCGAAGAACATCAGTTACAGGTAAGCAACCTGCTTTTCCACTGTTTACGGTCCTCCATTCCAAGGCCGTACCATCCTAACCAGTTTAGAATAACATATTTTTTCATGCCAGACAGCCTCAACTGGGTTTTAAGGAGGTCCTGTTCTTAAGGTCTTCCCAGGAGAGATATAGGACTAGAAGGAACAATTCTGCTATACCACCCTATCTCCGGGTGGTTTTTCTCTACAACTGATGAAGGACAAAAGGATGTTGTGTGGTCTCCTGAAGAGCCCTCATCCATTTATATTATGGATTAGATGTTATAATAGGCAAATTCAGACATTTCAGGCTGGTTACAGTCATGGTGATGCTTGAAATACACAAACGCATAGGGAATGTTTGTTTTCAAGGGGCTTTACATTTTATATCATGAAAAGTTCCCCACTATATTTTAAGCATACATTTTGAAAGTCAAAAGACTTAAGAGGTGTCTTGAATTATGAAATGAGTGTGCATTAAGGTTGGCATCAAAGATTGTCCTGTTGATTTAAGCATGATGTTCTAATTAGCTGATCAATGAATTGATTTCATACACACTTAAAGGATCATGTCATTGGTCCCATAGCCCAAGGGGCTTGCTTTTGTCAGCAGGAAATAAAATCACCTAGCCAGCATTTTCCAGTGTCCATCTTAATGTGCTTTACATCTGTCCTTCATTATAGGGCTGGGCAAATTGTGTATTTACCCTGACCCTTTTAGCTCTAGAAAGTATTCAGGCGACTGCACAAACAGAATGTAAATAATGGAGGCAAGGAGTGAATGGCAGGATCTGCAAAACTGTATATTGTATCTTCCTGGACTGTAACTCTTCAGTCTGCAGGTGTGCGATTCCACCAATGAGTTTCTCCGGTGTTAAAAAAAAATGTTCCACCGGAAAATGAGAATGAAGGATTCTAATCTAGCCATCTGTATGATACACTCATTTTCTTTGTGCAGAGTGGTTTATTTATCTTTTTTTTTTTCAAAGATGCAAGTATTCACTTGCTGCATTAAGGTTTATTGGAGAGCATAGCTCTAATAGGCAATTTTTGTTGCTAGATTAAGGAATCATCAAGGGTTTCCAGTAGGTGAAAGACATACACAATTGCTTTGGCTATAGATGAAAAAGGGGGAATCACAGTTCTGCTGAAATACAACAACAGAGGAGACAGCAGCAGGAGGAGGAGGCAGCAGTGGCAGCAGCGGCCAAAGAGATGCTTCTCTCTGCTGTCTGCAAAGAAACATAGTTCATCATATAATTTACCCCCACAAGGTTGGTAGTGATGACAAAAACATTCTAGAAAGAGGTCAGGACAGAGATTTGTGATCAGAAACACCTTATTATATATAGCTAATTAGCTAGTGACTATGGTCTTTCAAGAAAGTGAGTGATCCGAAGTAACCTCTCTGGGAGATCAACCTATCTGGCCCCAAGATTCTTGTACACTGTAGATATTTCTGTGCTTGAATTAGTGCTTGCTGTTTCCTCTTTGATAATTTAAATAGCTGTACTTCCAGTTCCTCTGACATTTTCTCTGTGAAGTTAGTTACTGGGATAGTTTGTGTGTAGAAAATTTGGTGAGAAATTACTGTGAGAACTGACCCTTGCACAAAAGGAATCAGATTTTTAATTACTATTCTTAAGAGGACCCTACTTGTAAATCCCACATCTTTCAACTGCCAGGCCCTGCATAGGTTTGAGTTTGCCTTCAGGCATATATCATTATATTGTTGCTTTAAAAATTAAAAAGGAGAAGGATAATGAGGAAGAACATTAAATAATATTTCATTTGCTTGGGAATATTTATTCTGCAATATTGGCATAGTATCTTCTTCCACTCTTTTTAATCTTGCCATTCAAAAATGGCCACAGTCTGGTATGATGAATGGAGAAGTTTTATTTTCCAAAAAAGAATAACTCAAGGTATTACATACAGTTCATTATACCTTTCATCAAACCAAGGAGACTTTATGGTGCTGAAAATAGTATACTCTGACAAGACTGTATTTTCAGTGAATGACTTTCACTTTTTGGCAAGGAACTTGATGTTTAAAAACCTCTAGTAATTAGTAAACATTTAAAATCACATTTGGCAAGGTATTGTACCTTACACAGAGTTCCTAAGGAAGATTTATTGCAAGCACAATTTTTGACGTGTTATATTTTCAGCAGTACCATAGCCAGCATTGTGTGAGATACTTACCGACTGACATGTCCATTGATTCTTCATTAGCAATTTAGAAAAGAGACAGACATACATGTATGTTTCATAGCAAATATTAGAAACATAGTGAACTTTGACTTTACCTACCAATTGTTAAGATTTTAGGAGCCCCGGTGGAAAATCTCAAAAGTAGTTCTAACATTTTTGGCATCTTGTAGTCACTTGTGTTGGAGATCTGTAAAAGTCACTTACCAAAGGGTGGTGATAATATGAGTTTTACTGTAAACACTAGTCTAATGGTCTACCATTAGCTAAGTGAATCACAAGTCATATAGATCAGGATTATGCCAATGCTATTTATAAGATTTTGTAATTTTATTGTCACACACACACACACACACACACACACACACACACATTATTTGTAAATGTTTTTCAAGTTCCTTAATTTTTGTTGTCATTAATCTTCAAGGGATAGCAGTCAAGAAAGAGGGCAAATTCATATATGGATTATTGCACATAACATTAAGCCAAATGCTGCTACTTCTGAATCAACCTCCAGGCATTTCTTCTGTAATACTTGAATTCATTCCCCTAATTTATTTGAGCATCAGAATAGATAAGAAGATGATTAGATTGGAAAAAATAGACATCAATTAAAACATAGGCTATTATTAAACAAAAATGTTTTATTTAACAGCTGTACCGGCTTTCCTAATTATACTGCATGAAGTAGTACAAATGTGGTGAGATATGGAAGTGTGGCACCAAAGGGCAAACAGATCCATTGTATCTTACATAGAGAATAACATACTTAGACACATTGACCTTCAATAATTCACAACTGTCCCATGTACAGAACTAGAAATTGTGATAAGAGGTTAAGGAGATGTCATCCCGTTGCCATATAAAAGCAATCCTTTGGAATGAAGCGACGCCCAAAAGCAAGAATAAAAATAGGGATGGACAGAAATGCTGTATTCCATCCTGGAAATGTTTTGGTGGCACTACCTTTCTAGGTCTTAGGGTAAGCTCTTCTCCAGCCCTTCATTTGAAGTTTTTTTTTTTTTTTTAATTGAAGATGCCCCAGGGCCTTCTGCACATTGTTTTATGGTCCTTTTGCCATTACTATGGAATGAATCTGGTTACCCTGAATTTTTCCAGGGCCCTTCTAGCTTTTCAAGACCCACTCAACATGAATCTGTTTTTGTTTTTGATTATGCCAGAGGGAATGGGTAAAATTGCATGATACCAAAATTGGGAAGATCTGGGTTCCTTCACAAGTCTATGCAAGGTGCAAACTTAACTGCCTGATATGTCAATTACACTTTTTGAGAATTATGCTCAATTTATTTTCATTTAATTTCTGTATTGTCCAACAGCCAAAGGCCTCTGGGTGGTTCAGAGCAACTCATAAAATATGGCATTTAATGCTGGAATTTTTATTCTTGGAGGAAAATCAGATACTCAGTCACCAGTCAGGAACTTTGCTTCCATTCTGCACTGGGATCCTGCACATGTTTGCTGCTGAATTCATCCTCCACTTTGCTATTGGTCCCCAAAACAGCTATGGAAATTTTCAGCTGTAATATAGTATGAAGCCCAGATCTATGTCAAGATCTGGAGCCCTGTCAACTGCTTTCCCCCCTCAGGATAAGTAGCCCAGTGTAAGATCTCTGTATGCTTGAGGTAAGAGACTGCACATTTTGCCAAGGCTGCATTGCACCCGTTCCCCAGTCATTTGCTCCCTGCTTGCTTTTGCTGTTGCCACATCACCTGTAGGGAGAGCCACGAGGCCAGAAGATGTGGCTGCACAGTTCTCCATGTGCTATGGACACAAGGCTCTCCATAAAGCCAATGTGTCAGCTGTGAAAACAGTGGGGGTGCATGATGAGGGAAAGAAGGCTGGAAGCTGCTGCTGAAGGTGCACCCACTGGAAGAGGCCAAGCAGGGGTAGTAGGTGCTACTGGTGGAAGTGTGGGCATACATGAACAGAGCAATTTGCCACTGTTCCCATTCTTCCACCTGATGTGGACATCTCAGCCTGCCTCATGGGAGGGCTGGCCTTCAGGACAAGAGCAGTAATGTTAGGCATTTCTTTCTTTTCTTTCTTTCAACATTTACCACAAGAAATAAATATTGCCACATTCTATATTCAGCAACTGAGACTAAGATGCAGTGATTTGTCCGTAACCTTCTAATGCATTTGTGGTTGAATCTGATTTACCAGCTGTGTGCACTTAGATCTGCACAGCTTTTCTGATCAAGACACCCATGCCCAGAGGCCAGTGCTCACTGGCGCCATGTAGAATGTGACTGACTTCCATGCCCAGGCCTCACACTAACAGCTTTTCCACCTGTTTCACTGGCAAGCTAATTAGTTTACAGAGTCATGCTTAGCTTCTTCTATAAATGAAAGCAACTGGATTTTTGTTTGAAGGGAGAATAACAAATCCTAGCAATACAGGATTAGCCTGGCTTTTTCAGCTCATTTTAGGAAGGAGGGGGTTAGCCCCACTAGCCTTTAAATCACCTCTGAGATTTAAGGCATTTACCTTCCAGTTTTAAATCTTCCATGTTGTGAACATCTCTCTATTAATTCCTAAAGCCTCTTCACAGTAGACATATTCAGGCTGATGGTGGGAAAATATTTTCAGTGTTGCTACATGAAACACTCACAAGGAAGAACAAAGTACGATCTCGAAGAAAAGGCAGAATGCACAGATTTGGTTGTCTGCAAAAGACATTTTTGCAGTCCCTGGCAAACATTTCCAGAGTCTGTGTGATAAATTTGATATTTCATTTAGTTTTAGGAGACACATTCAAATGATCCCTGTATGTTTTCAGATATCATGTATAGGCCCCTGGAGAAACCCATCATCTGGATGTAAACTTTGATTTTATACACTGCATATGGCTTAGATGTGATACAAGAAAACAGAGAACCAGCCAGTTCCACGTTTGTTTTCTGATGCCCTTGCACAAGGAAGTCTAGCATTGCTACCTACGAGTGCTTTTCAGCTCACACTTGAGCAAGGTGGTGCTTTTATTTTGCTTTTGTTTTTAAAAAGACCAACAGAGTAAGTGGCACTTTGCAGAAAATGAAGTCCCTTGCACTTGACAATCCACATAATGTGTATTGAGCGTGAAGAGAGGGACAGAACAAAGGAGAGAGAGGCGAAAATGGGATAGTAGAGACAAGATGAATGGAAGACTGGGCAAAGCAGGGAAGGCTATGAGTAAATGCAGTCACATACGGGCAGTTCATGGATTTGCTTTGATGCAGGAAGGCTTGAACAGGATTGGAGGATGCAGTCATGCTTACTGGCCCTATCCCATGTCCTCATTTGCATCAAACCCTGCCCTCAGCATCCCCAACTGTGTGGAGGGCTCTTATTATGCTCAAGTGACCAAGAATAGAATCCCCATCCAGATCTTGTCACTCAACACAAAAAAGTCAGGGGCTGAGGTGGCAGGGACTACTGTGCATAATGTCCCCCACACCCCACTCAGGTTAAGCCTTTGTAGGTTTAGCTGAATGCCTGAACAGGACTAAACTTTGCTTAAGAACTTTGTTTAAGGGGTGAAACCAAAGCAGTTGTGGGGCTGAAATATTGGTCCTTTAAGTGTGAGGGCAGAGCCAGCTGGAGGCCCTGCTAAAATTTTCTGGGGGACTGAGCCCTTCCTTTTCCACTCAACAAAAAAATCCTCTGCATCAGCTCTGGAATGTTGAGATTCAAAAGTTAGAAAGCCACATGATATTAAAATGAAGGACAGTAGAATCAACTTTTTTATTTGATTAACCCTGAATACAGAGTTAATGCTCAGAACTAATTTGGAACTTAATCACAGCATAAAATAGCATTATCTGATATGCAGAATATCTCCTTGAGAAAGTTTATGCTTTAGTCTTTCTTCAGCTGAAAATATGTCACCCTTTAACAAAGCAGTTTATCTGCAGAATTAAGGTGTCCCATAAGACTTTGGGATAATGGCACTTTAATGAATCTACCTTAGTATCTCATCTAAAATTGAGCTTTCTTTATTCTTTGAGTTTATGTTTACTCCACTTCAACCCTTAGATTTGAATACTGTAAAGTGAAATTAAATTTGTGGCACATTACCAAAGAATCCATAAAAGAGTCCCCCAGAGACAGAAAATGTCTTCTTTTCTCTTAACACGATGCTTTCCACCCAGTATCTAAAACAGCAGAGGCTTTTTACTTATCAGTCTGAATGCTTAACAATTGGTTTGTATTTTTAAACTAGGGTAGCTCTTTTAGGCATAATGTCTGATAATTTATGGCTTGGATCGAAATATGTCCTCTTATTAATAGAAGCCCTCTTCTACTTATGAAAAGCCTCTGTTTCCAACCTTGTGGAAAAGTTACATCTATTCCTAATAAGTTCTTCCATTTGAGCAAGCTTGCACAACTTTGTTTTATATCTCCCTAAAATTTATAAACCATAGTCTGCAGCTTACAAGATGTATGGAGTCCAAATTGACCATATCCTTGCTAAAGATTTTAGAGAGCAAAGATGTCTAGGTCCAGAATACCTTAAGGCAGGGGTGGGCAACTCTGTAAGATTCTGTGGTCTATTCCCCCATCCGTGTGTAGAGCACCCACAAAATGAATGCTGAAGTTCAACATTGGAACACAATGAACAGCTGTTGAGTACCACTAGGATCCAGTTTGTTCTCAAACCAACTCTGACCCTTTTAGTGTTCCGTAGTGCTAAAATTGGTGATTTATTTATTTATTAAAAGCTTTTCTACCCCACCCACCACTAGCATCTCAGTATGGCTTGTAATAAAAAAATGAGTAGAATAAAACAAAACACCACAACATCCAATGACTGAAATACTGAAACCGCAGTTAAAATCAATTAAACATTTAAATGACAGGAAAATAAAAAGGTTTTCACCTGACACTGAAAAGAAAAAAGTGTTGGTGCCAGGCAAACCTCTCTGGGAAGCGTATTCCATAGTCAGGGTGCCACCATAGAGAAGGCCCTCCTCTGGGTAGTCACCCTCCTAATTCCTTCAGGGAGGGCTCCCAGAGAAGGACCTCTGCCTCAGATCTCAAGGAGTGGGAAGGCACATAGGGAGAAAGGTGCTCGTTCAGGTATCTCAGACCCAAGCCATTGAGGGCTTTATGGGTCATAACCAGCACCTTAAATTGGGCCTGGGCTTCAATTGGCAGCCAGTGTAACCAATAGAGGACCAGCATTATATGTGAACACTTGCCGGTTCCTGTTAACGTCCTGGCAGCTCTATTCTGAACCATCTTCAAGGGCAGCCCCAAGTAAAGTGCACTATCCGATTCTATATAAGAAGCTGCATGCTGCCCATGATAAACATGGTGCCCACCCTTGCCTAAACAACTGTCTTTTCCCATAGATCCTTCCTATAGCATGTGATCTTTTCCAGCCTCAGTGCCCAAGATTTCTCCACTTTCTAAAGTGGTGGATACACAAATGAACAGAGAGCAAAACTGTTTTGATCCAAAATCCAAAAGGAAAAATCCAGGGATGAGCAGTGAGCCAATGTTAAAAGAATCTAGTTGAAAATGGACATTGCTGGTTCACACATCCAAAAGCATGACAGACAAATCCCATAAAGGTATAGTGATTAATTTTCCTGGAATTCTTTTGTGGGAGGATGGATATGAAAGTTGCATACTTCTGTATGTGGGAAGGTTTTTTGATGGCTTTATTTCCCCTCCCCTTTCTTTTACACTTTTAAAAGCTAGATGACATAGCATCTTTCTAAAGGAATTAGCAGCCCTGTTTGTAAAGCACACACCAGCCAATCACACCACTAGTTTTATAAGGGGTAAAAGACAGGAGAAGATGGAAAAGCCTTTGCTGCCTTCGCTATAGAATAAATAAAGAAAAGGAATCTGAATGTTCATACCACTGCCTGGTTTTTGGGTTGGCTGGCTGCCATGAACTCCCTGAATCTGATACATGTTTGGATGCTTGGATGAGGCCTAAGTGTATCTGGCGTGGCATCTAACTCTTATTTCTCGACTCTCCAGCCTTCTCTGAGTTGCATTCCCACTTGCTGATTCTGCTCACTCATTGTTTGAATATCCTCATTTATGCCTAGGCTTTGTCATTCTCTATTCCACATTGCCCATCTGTTGCAGACACAAGCTGCACTTTGGCAACTTCCATGGACCTAAATGATTGTTTTCATTGCTATTTTTAAGTCTGTAAGTTGCATTTAGACTTATTGACCCAACATCTTGGGAGAATATTCTGCTTTAATAAATAAAATAAGTATCCTTTGAAAATGACAATCGTTGAGGTCAGTAACATGCCATGGTACATCTCAGTCAAGTAAACTGACAATGTGAGTCCAAACTGTAGTGCAAGTTAGTCCATTATCTGTGCATATAATTATGCACATATGAGAAATATACCTATTTTCCATGTTCCTTTCTAGGCCTAAGTCCTACTCAGATTGTCAAACTGAACAAGCTACTTACCCCCATCCCCCACTGAGTATTCAAGTGATTTACATTTTTTTAAAGGTGAAAAGGACCAGCTGCTGCATAGCTTGCAGTTACTACAGAAATGTGAAACAGTTAAGCTCTCACTGCAAGATGTTCACTGTTTGCTTTTCAAGTAAATGCTACAAGGGCCACTGCATCAAACACATTTGCTTGTGAGGTTAAACATTCTCTTTCAAGACGCTTTTGGAAGATCTCCCTTTAGGGCTTAGTTCAAAGTGTGCTGAAGCCTGTGGATGGATTCCTATTGACTTCAATTGACTTTAGTTCAGCTTCCAGGTGCTAAAATATGACTGCTGCAGGACTCAAAGGGAATAGTAATGCACCAGCTGTGGGGGTGCCCTAATGAGGAAGCTGGCTGAGAGAGGACGCATGCAGGGGAGTTGAAGATCACATTTTATTACATGCTCAAAATTATGTCCTCCACAATCATGTGAGTGTGATCTTCTTTGGGGAGGAGAAATAGTATTCCTGTTTGTTTATTCTGCTAGCATTGTAAATGCATAAAGTATATGTTCCTTGGTAATGGCTATGCACTCAAGGTACCCAGAAAATTTGATTCAAGGAATGGATTCAGGAAAATAAACCCTTAAAGAATTTTATTAATCTTATTTAAAAAAAAGCTTGGCTTCCCTGGTAATGTTTTAATTTCTTGGCAAGCTCTAGTTAACTAAGGAGGATTAGCTCATTTGTGCTAATGTGCTCTTCCAAAACTCCAAAAACAGTCCACAACTCTACAGGATTTGCATAGTTTGCAAAACAATTCACACTGGAATCTGCAGATCAGACTCATGGAAACACACCTGAATCCATTGTGGATTCTTGCAATCCCTCTTTAGACATTGTTTCCCTGTGATGCAATTCAAAACTGGTAGGGAGTGTGTAAGAATTTTTCCACAAAATAAGTGGACACCCCCCCGCCCCTGTGAACATCACTGTGATCTTATAAGCCCTTTTTGTGGCAATATTCACTTTTCAGTGCTGGGACTGTGCCACAGGAGAGCAGCTTGCACACTACTGATTGTGTCTGTTGGGTGTGTGAGTGTTTAGGGAGCCAGAATATCTGCTTATAGAAGCAAAAAATCACCAAATGTTACTTTCTCTTGGAGTAGCTGGTGCAAATAGAATACCTATTGGTTTTCCCAAACAATAAAGAAATTGGGCATCTTCAAAGGAACTCTGTGTGGATGTCACTTTATTTGAACAGAGGATCAGTTATATCCTATGCTTGTTATCAGCTTAGAAACAAGAGATATGGATTTATAAGGAGGCTTTGTTTCCGCATCTTCAATATGGTGACCTTTTCTTTTGCATTTGTTGTCTTTTCTCAAGGCTTTTAATGAACATGGGCACATTAGTTATTTTGTGAGGCAAACTTTAAAAGTCCCCTGTGCCCTCTTTTTGTTCAGCTACATGCCATATGTTGCAAGTGGCTAATTCAAATTTTGCATTTATTCCTACTCTGGAATGTATAATTCGTAAGATGATGTGTGGATTGAGAGTGCTGTAGGCTATCCTTTCAAGACAAGGGCTGTTTCTTACAAGGGATTTATTATTACAAGATTTGGGGGCATTTGGAGGGGGGCTTCACAGTAAAGCAGATCACATGCACTAAGCTACTACATCCTTTAACTGTGTTACATGAACTTAATTCTATAGGTGGATATATTTTGCAGGTAGATTTATGTTTTATGAGCCTAGATAAACCCTCCAAATCCACTGAGGAGGGAGGGTAGATGTGGGAATTGCCATCCTAACAATATTCAGACCCTGAAAATTGATACAGCATGGAGAAAGATTGTGAAGGGTGAGTCAGGAAGTCCTGCATTCACATTTCACCACTTCTTTTAATTCACCATATGGCCAACCATAAATTACTATCATCTCAGCCTCAGCCCTCATTTGCAAAAGAGGAATGACAATGCTGCTCCCCCACTTACAGAGAAGTTTAAAGAATGACTGAGTTTACTATACCTGAGGGACTTCAAGAGAGCAATCCTAAGCTCTCTGATGGAGTGCTCTAATACTGGTTCTTCTGATTTGGGTTCAGTCCTGCTGGGCTTCTGCTGGATAGCCAAAGAGAGTAGAGAACGATTCTTTTCTCATCTTTTTCCTCCTTTGTGAGTGGTTCTCAGCCAGTTGAAAATAAAACTTCAGGTCTGTTTTAAATGTTTTGCCATATTAGTAGTGTAGCTGGAGTCCAGAAAGTCCTGTGGATTCTGTGAAGTTCTGTGAATCCCAGGGAGGAAGCTACTTTCAGGGATTTCAGGGAGCTCATATCAGAAGTCTGTGGTCCAATCTCTCCTTTCAAGAGCAGACCTGCTGTCCTTGTAACATTTCCAAGACCTGCCATATCTTATGGCTCCTGGGATACCCTCTTAGGGTCCATACAATTCCCCTTTAACAATACTGAATAAATGCTTGGATAGTTTTGAGGGAGGGATTTTGAAAGACTTGGCAATTTTAGAATATTAGCAACCTGCTTGTTGATAAACAGAGACAGAAAAGCACTAAATCTGACAGCAGTTCCTCACTTAGAGTTTAATTTTCCTCTAGACTCTAGAGAATGGGAGAAATCCTGCTGAGGTGAGGTGTTGGATGGACATGAAAACGGGCCAGTGCTGCTTCACTGCTTGTAAAATATGTGCTTTTAAATTCTGCACTCTTGCATAGCTTATCTTAAGCTACTGTGCACGTACATATAAATGTTTAACAACTTGGGTCTGTTGTGATATAAATTCAAAACCTCTGATTCTGACAGGCTTCTTGCCTGTGGTGATATGAACACCAGTTCCAATGCCCTGCTGACCCAAATCTTCCCATGTCCTTCTACATTCTCAGTTTATCAACCCTTTCCCTCCACTATGAACTCTGTTGCTCTTAATATATGCTGTTCTTTTTAACCCAGGTGAAATCATATTCAGTAATAATCAGATGGTATCACATAGGCTTGTTGAGTTCTGCTGCTTACGATAACCTAGGCAAGAAGTTTACTTCCCTGGTGAGCAGCAAAGCATTCTGGGAGACACTGCAAAAAGGCAGCACGTGCCCCACATTTCCATAAACCCTAACCTTTTAGTGTCAACTACATTATTATTTACTGTCTTCAGGCAACACACAAGCAGACTTGAGCTATTGCGAAGATGAAGTGCCTTTTAAAATTGATGACCAACAAAGGCAATCACTTTTCAATGGTCTCTGTGCAGTGGCCAAAATTTAAATTAGATGTACAGACAGAAGGGAGGTTTACATGTCGGGTCATCCAGAAATTGTTACTTGGGGTGCAGCACACAGACTGGTCAGCTATTTGTAGATTCCCTCTGTAATTTCCCTGGTGCATTTTAGGGATTTGGTGGTTGATACTGTGGCTGAATGTTTGAAATACTTCGCAAACTGTTACATAGGAATCAGTAACCAGAGGGCACAAGCAGACTTTTAAGTTGAAGCTGAGACCATTATTTATTTTGAGGATGGACTGTATTGTATCTAATTCATCAGTTAGCGGGTGGGAAAGCCCACAATATTAAATAATATATTAAGACACTGTGTCATTGTACATTCTTTTAGTAAATTATAGCCAGTAGAAAATGTTTCCAGGACACATACTACATTTATTGCATGCTCAAAATGTATGTGCTTTTGTTTTTGGATGGCCCCAGCAATGCCTAACTGCTCAGCAACCATTTTATTTATTTTTCCCTTTAGGGGCCGATGTTATCAATTTTGATGGCCATGTTGTATTGCCATACAGATTTGGACACAAGAAGAAAACACTGAAAACGCTGAAAGATGTCATTGCTCTGAAATTTAAAACCTCTGAAAGCGAAGGTGTAATCTTCCATGGGGAAGGCCAGCAAGGAGATTATATCACCCTTGAACTGAAAAAGGCCAGGCTGGTCCTTAATTTAAATTTAGGTATGGCTTGAGTTTTGTTTTTTAATCTGACTGTTTCCCTTGCTTTAGGTTGACAGATTCAACACTAAACTTTACCCCTTTCCTTATCATTTCTGCTTTCTCTTGTTTAGCACCACTAGAAGAAAGAATTAAAACCAGCTTTGTGGCACAGTGAACAATCATGCGTAAAATGAATATAGCTAGATTTTAAGAGCTTTTGTCTAGCAATGGGAACAAGAATATTGAGCCAAATTTTACCTGCAATGTCCTTGAAATGCTGGTTTCAGAAGAAGATGCGCATTCTGGATTGTGGCTTTAGACTATCTCTAGGACTGCCCTTGGAGCCTTATTCTGAGATCTCGTGATTCCTCCATCATTTGTGGAGCTGCACTTGCTAGCCTGGCCCACTCTGTCTGTCCCCATCACCCAGTCCCTCCACACACTGGTGCCTTCTGGTCTGAAGTGCCAATTCCACTCTACCTATGCAGGTTCTACATATGATTTAGAACCCTGCTGTGAACCTTCATACTTTCCTGAATTAGTGTAAGAAGGGCAGACAGACCAGATAATGGAGAAGTGGCTGTATCAGAGTGAGGAAGGTGGTAACAGAATCCACAGATTATTCTTCTGTAAGAATGCCACTAAACAGGAGAGGGGGCCTGAGAGATGGGGACTAGAAGATCCCCAAGGTGATGGCATTCATTTTCTCCCATCCACTGACCACCTGCAAAGGTGCTGTATGATTCAATGGACTGGATTCAGTACCTCCCTAAATAAGCTCCAAAAAGGCACAAGAATTCATTCTGAGACAGAAAGGGATAGGGAGGGAGGAGGTGTTGTGTAGGCACCATGGGCGTGCTGCAAGAATAGCAGAGGGGACCCATCCATTGTCCAATCTTTGAGAGGACAACCAAGCTGAGTGCTCTGATGAACCCATGGGAATGCTGGATCCTAGTAAGAAGAAGGAATATGAAACTCTAGAGCTGAAGACCAATTCAAAAGGGAGAGACAATGCTGGGTCACAAAGTGCTCAAGGAGCGTTGCAGCCAGGGAGGTTACCTTAGGGAAAGGCTCACTTTGGAAGAAGAGACAGCTTGAGAAGGGAACCTATAGCAGATGGCATCAGTTTTGTGACAACGCAGTTTCAGGATGCTCTAATCCAAAGAATTAACTGAAGCTTATAAGATACTGTGTAATGCAAAGCCTGGATGGAACATTTGTCCCTTTTGGCTGCAAGAAGATACCTTCTGTAGCCAGAGGCAGAGTTTGCTTCTTCACAGTTTGCACAATAAGCATAATTGAGTAGAAATACAACTTGGCAGCTCAACTGCAAAAGATTCAGGAGCCCAGCCCATATGGCAGCTGCTGACCAATACTCATCATTGCCCATGGTCTTCCTGGCTCTCCTTATGCATCCAAGCAGTCCTTGAATATGTGCAGAGGCAAGAATGTTCCCCATAGTTAATAGCACAACACATTTGTGCATATATGTCCAACTGATCTCCAATATTCTGGGACCATATTCTGAGGAACCAGCAGGGTGGGTGATACCAGTGGCTGACATTAATATCAGTTACTGGAAATATGAACTGGAGCGTGATATTACACTCCTGTCCTGCTTGTAGGCTTCCTGTAGACATCTAGTTAGCTACTGTGGGAACAAGATGCTAGACTAAATAGGCTTTGGTCTGATTCAGCAGGATTCATATTATCTGACCTGTAATCCTGCAGTTCTGGGAACAATAACAGCTCCCTTAATTTCTGTCACAGTCAGTGGCATTAATGTCACACATCATCTATTTATTACATTCCAGTGTTCCTTCGAGGAGATCAAAAAGGCATAAGTGGCCAACCCAGCCTGCTCTGTGAAGATGTGAGCCTAAGGAGAATCTGACTAGGTCAAGAAAACTTAGTGGACTTCATGGCTAGGTGGAAATCTGAACCTGAGTTTCCCTACTCTTCTTCTAAGTTTCCTTTCTTCTTTTGGTCAAAATAGCATCAGGTTTGCTTCATGCAAATGAAGATAGCATAGCTTCACCAGTACAAATGGTTTCTGACAAATGTCATTGAAATTCTAATGATTTCTATTTCTTTCCCGTACATTTCTCAGTTCAGTCAAGCAGATATCAGTATGATAAATGACATCTCTTGCATATGTGCTTAGTGAGGTGAGAATATATACTCTCAGGTCAGAAATGGGGTTAGCAAGGGTCTACTAAGATGAGAAATTAGATCCTGAGAATCCTTTAACACAAGTTTAGGCTGCAGTCAGAACATTTAAAAAATGCAGAAGGTCACTGCGCAACACGGCTTAGACGTGATTTACTGCTTCATCGCTCTCCTCTTTTGGCCATTAAAAATCTTTTCTTGCCAGTGTCCCATGGCTAAATATTTCTTTCTTTATTTATTTTCAATATTTTTATTCTGCTCCTCATCCAAAAAGTTTTCTTGGCTGGCTTGCATATGATCAGTAAGGAATGACAGTCTTAAAGACTCAGTCTAAAAAGGCACAGTGCCCAAGAAAAAAGGGATGAGGCAGGAAGAAGAAAAGCCCTTTAGCAGGGATGATGAAATGGCTCGGCTTCCTTTACTTCCCTGGAATGGCTGCTGCTGGTAGCAGGTGAAGGAGGAGGAAATTTCTGGTAGTGGTCTTCAGTCGAGTAGGGAAATGGCTTCATGTCCCCTCTCTTCTCCACCAATACCTTGCATATTAACAACATAATTGGAAACAATTCAGCTCTTCATACTGGGACATGTCTTTCAGTTTCTTTTAGCCATGATAATTAAATAAAGCCTCCTTGTTCAGAAGCAGCATGCTTCCAAAAATCAGACAAGTCAACACTACAAGATCACAATCACAACAATGCTTCTTTTGGACAATTCATGATGCACAGTGATCCATGGTTGTTTCCCAAGTTCTCCAGACTTAGACTGCTTTCCTTAAGTTGCCTTGTTCTTGTTTTTGTCTTATTTTTCCCAACAAGATGCCTGGAGAATCCTTTATTTGTAGTATGTTTTGCTTCACCCATTTTTATTTATTTAGAATATTTCTACCCCATCCTATATGAAAATCATTCCAGGACGGCTTACAAGAATTAAAACAATAAATAGACAAGGCAATAAATAATAATAAATAACTACATACATAATACCAACAAAAACAAAATGTGACTGTCAGTATTAAAACCAACTAAACTTTCTCAATCGTTAACGTAGTGGGTCAATAAAAATCTTTTCACCTGACACCGAAAGGAATATAAAGTTGGCACCAGGCAAACCTCTCTGGGGAGCGCATTCCACAATCTGGGCGCCACCCCAGAGAAGGCCCTCCTCCAGGTAGACACCCTCTTTACCTCCTTCAGGGAGGGTTCCTGGAGCAGAGCCTCTTCTACAGATCTTAGGGGGCACAAGAGCATATAGGGAAAGAGACGTTCCTTGATATGGCTTGGCATATCCTCTAAACTTGAACCATTACCCCCACCCTTGTGTTTTGAACAAATGATGAACCAACTGTTTGGCAAGAGCAGCAAACATCCCTTGCAGCTCTTGCCAAGATCCACTGATGCCCAAGTGGCATGGTGAAATGACCACCACTGACTCATTGCAAACACGCACCTCCACCCCGCAATCAGGAGCTCTTTTGCTTGCTGCAGCATTTTTCTCTTCCTCACCCTCAAATACTACTTTTCACGATCTCTGTTTAGAAATGTCCACAGGAGGGATGATCAGTTGTTTGCTGCCTCTTGTTAATTTTTCACCTGAAATGTGTGCAAATAGTTTCATTATTTTTTTAAGCTGGAAATGCACAATTCTGGAAGTGCAGGTGGGCACATTTCCATGGTCATAATAATGGGTAACCTCACCTGCAGCAAGTACCAACCATAGAGGCTAACCCAGGGAGTCTTGCAATTGTAATTGGTTTGGGCTATGGAAGTTGCTTTTGGGGGCATTACCTTTTGCTTTGTCTTGACAGCTCTCAAACTATGAGCTGACAATTCAAAGCAAAGACACATGCAAACTTTGCCCACAGATTTATCCCTCCTTGGCACTAGTATTCTCAAAGAACGTACAAGTATGTATTTCTCTGGTAGGTCCCAAATAGTGCCTTTAACATTTCCACCCATTCCCTAACTGTTTGGAGAGATGAAAAAATACATCTCCTTTTATCATAGAGATTTGACAGCCAGAGTTGTCAAAATTTTAGTCCCTTTCAGTAAATAATGCTCCCCATGGGATTTTCATAGGGACATATGCAGATGTATATCATTTGTTTTTGCCTATGGGTCTCAGTTAAAACCATTCTAGTGTATCCTCAAGGATCAGAGCCCATTCTGGAAAATGGTACTTCCATTTTGGATAGTGGGGCATTTTTTACAGACTTTGGATAGTGGGGCATTTTTTACAGACAGACCCCCTAACATGAAATAGCTTCCTGTCAGCAAGGATAGGCCACAGAAGAGACACAGCCACAGAGACCAAATCTGCAGCAATCCAAATGCCAGCCTGTCCCCAGGCAACAGTATTACAGGTCCGAATAACATCAGCTCCAGCATCAAAGTTGCATTCACCTGCTCATCATCAAGTGTGATATAGGCTGTCAGTTAGCAATGTCTTCCTTCAAAAGACAAACAGCCTCACAATTAATACTGACATTCAGAAATCAGTGGGAGAATGTTTCCATTTTTCAGGATATTCTACCACTGACCTTAAGGTGGCTAACTATGAAGTAAAGGAATTTTGAAAGATAACTAGAATATGAAATTGCTGGATGTCAATTTATCAAACAGTTATAGTACTCGCCTAGCTTGAATCACGATCACACTACCTGTTTTAATTAGCTTACCAATGCCAGGTTATTTGCATTGTCACCAACACTCTTTTGTGAATAGTTACTTGTAATTATATAATTGTCTCTGTACTTTCCATATTCAATTTTCATCTGACCTCACTGTTTACAATTCTCCCTGCTTCTTCCCATGTGTAACACACATACTATATGTGGAACTTAAGATAGCATGACAGGAATATGAAGAAGTGAATGCTAATTCAGCAAAGCTTGTGTCAGGAAAAGAACTGTAGCCCTTTAAAGAAGTCACAAGGTTTTGTTGATTCAGTCCCATTGTTTTGGCACCAAAACTATATACTATTGCAATCTGGATCCTATCTGTTTTGTAGCTACTGGCTTGCCATTCCAGCATAGCAATATGGTTCTTGAGGGACAGTAATATGACAAAGGCATTCAAGCTGAAGTATTCAATATTTTGTTTTCTTCTTCCCTATGCCAGGAAGCAACCAATATGGCTCCATTTACGGCCACACATCTGTGACTACAGGTAGCCTCTTGGATGACAACCACTGGCATTCTGTAGTGATAGAACGTCATGGGAGGAACATCAATCTCACACTTGATAGACACTTGCAGCATTTCCGAATCAATGGGGAATTTGATTACCTGGACCTGGATTATGAGGTATGACATTCCATCCATTGTTGTTCACAGAAGTAAGTGTCATCATCATTTCAGGTACAAAGGCACTCAAATACATGTGCTTTCTATGACTGGTTAGTGAGATACTGTGGATATTGAAAGGGGGTCACAATTCAATTGGTCATGGGCGGAGTGAGGAATGAACGTAGCTGACATCACCTATGCTGGTACTCACTGAACTGGTTAAAAAAAACAAACAGCCAGGGATAGTTATATTTTAGAAAAATGCCAACACATCTAAGCCCAGAATACTTCCCTTAAGAGTCATAATGTTTAAGTCTAAACCACTAACTGATTTATGGAAAATGAAACATTATATACTGTGAAGTGAATGACAATAACCTTGTCATTAGAACAAAATCCCAAGTTATTTAGGGAGTCTTGTTTTTCCTTCATTAATCTCGGTAAAGTTCTGCCATTAATTTCGGTGTCTACAGAATCTAACCCTGAACATAGCCATGTTCTTTTGAGATATGTATATGTGTAAAACTTGTAATATATCCAGGGAGTCAGACACAGATGGATTGGACAGTCAATTTCCCATCCAACAGATGCATAATCATCATTGGGCTTTGTTTCCAGTCCTTGGATCATCTTTGTTGCCCTCTTCCAAATCTTTCCCAGTTTGTCTGAATCTTTCTTAAACTGTGGTTTCCAGAACTGGACACACTGCCCCCAGTGAAAACCTGCCCTGAGTAGAGGGGAATTAGTACTTTTAGTGATTTGGAAGTGATACTTCTCTTAATGCAACCCAAAATAGCATTTGCCTTTTTGCAGCCACATCACGCTATTGATTCATATTTAACTTGTAATCTGCAACAATTCAAAGACCTTTCTCATTTGTAGTATCATTAAGCCAAGTATCCCCCAGCTTATAACTATGCATTTGGTTTCTTCTTCCTAGATGCAGAACATTAATTACTTAATGAAATTAAGTAATTAAATTTCCTTCTTTTGTTTTCAACTCAGCACTCCAACCTGTGAGGATTGCTTTGAATGTTGTTTGTATCTTCCAGGGTATTAGCTATGCAACACCATTTTGTGTTACCTGCAGCTTTGATAAGCATTCTGTGTACCTCCTCATCCATATCATTAATAAAAATGTTGAGGAACAATGAGTCCAGTACTAAACTCTGTGGTACCTTATTCATTAGCTCTCCATAGTTTGAGGATGTGCCACTGATAAACACCCTTTGGGTCCAATTTTGTAGCCTGTTGTGAATCTGCCTGATAGCTGTTCCATCTAGCCCATTTTTAGCTGGTTTGCTAAGCAGGATATCAGGGGGTGCTTTGTGAAAAGCATTGCTGAAGTCAAGATATATTATGTCCACAGCATGCCCACAATCCACAAAGGAGCTTATCCAATCACAAAATGAGATCAGATTAGTCCAGCAGGATTTGTTCTTGCAAATCCATGTTGGCTTCCAGTAATCAATGCATTATTTTCAAGGTGTTTGTAGACTGACCACTTTCTAATCTACTCCAGAATTTTCCCAAGGATTGAAGTCAAGCTGATTGGACTGTAGTATCCAGGTTCTTTCTTTTTATCCTTTGTAAAGATGGGTATAAGGTTAATAGTAATTTAAAATGGAATTTAATATCTCATCAATATATTGAGCTCCTCCAGCCAGATAGCACAGAAATGCACATTTTGAGTGCTTGGGTAGAAAATACATCAAAATAAATTTCCTTACCCTGTCTTGGAACTATATGAGAATCAACCACCACACCCTCTCAAGGCAGCCAGTGCTTTTTCTGGGAAACTCTGGTTTGGGATTCTATTGTCTTCACCCTTATGGAAAGGTAGAATTTCCCATGGGTGGGTAACTCTGTTGCTTCTAGGCTCCCATGGGAAACAATGGGATGGCTGGCGAAATTCTACATAAATCCATGGAAGCTTCCACCCTCTGAGCTCCCTTTCGTATGCCACTGTTTTCTCACCAGATCTTCTTGCACCCCTCCCAGCTCTGTGCTGCAAGCCAACACATCTCTGTCAGGCAGTTCCATGAGCCAGCTCTGTCATTTCACAACCAAAGATTTCCCATGGGCCTGCTGCACATGTTAGTCCACATGCTGCAGTCTCCTGCCTCAGGGTACTGCATGGTCCTCTCAGCCCTTGCTAACTTGTTATTCATCAAGGAATGGTGGAAGAAGCTGAGAAATGCAGTCATCACAACTATTTTCCATCATGGATCATGTCTTCCTAGCCCCAAAGCCTTCATTCAATAATTTGCATGGGGGAGTGCCTTAGTGAGGACCGCGAAAGGTCTGGTTAGGCTCCGAGCCTTATATTTAACAGCCCTGCAATTGTGATGAGTTTCTTCATCCTTCTAAATTATGCACAAACTTTTGGACCCTCTAGCCAGCTTTGCCTAGGATACAGATTCCATCCTGGCACTACTGCAGTGCTATTTCCATTGACATTTATGGGAAGTAACAGAATGTGTAAAGTCTAGCGCAGGAATTCCACTGCAGAGTCTGCCCAGACAGCTCTCCAATGTAGCTACATCTTGCTGCGCATTCAGCTACAGTGGAGCACCTCTCTAATTACTTTGCTCTGTGAACATTTAAATCCTTAGTATGGGTCTGCATACAAAATAGTCTTGCCATGCGGAGGATATTCTAGGGAGCAGTTGAATACTCAAACACATTGGTGTTTGCTTGCTTGATGCCATCACTTGGATTCAGCTGGAGTATTTTTATGCTCTAGCCATGTTCACACATGATAAGCCAGAACTCTGGGTGGTGCAGGGGTCTGGGAAAGGGAAGGCAAGAAAACATTCCATTCACAATTGAGGAAGTTAGGATCCAAGCTATGTCTGCTTGCAATGTAATGCTCATCCTATTAAAGGCAAACAAGAAACAAGAAAGGCATACTTGAAGACAAAAACAAGAAATAAAGAACAGTTTATGCATGGTCCCTTGGTGATCCCCTGGCCAGGTAGTCTCTATATCCTGATGTGTTTAGCTTCAGCAATGCTGTTTCATATGGCTTCACCTCATTATTGCTCTTAAAATCTCATTTCAAGGAACAGCGCTGCTCCTTATGTGCTAACCTTTGCACATGCAGAGCTTTCTCCATTGACGGATCCAGGAAAACTCTGTGTAGTGGTGAGGCAACACCATGCACACATCTAATGCCATGTCCCATCACTAGATCCAAGCCATGTTAGAAACATAGCAAGTCAGAAGGGATCTCCTGGGCTATCTAGTCTGACCCTCGGCTCTAGCCGGTTCCGCTCACGACATAGGTTTCTGATTGATTTGTGCAGCTAGGTGTTCACTAAAATAAATCTGAATAGATTTGCTTTACTTAATGTTATCTGTGGTTCTCATTTAAATAGACTCGCTAAAATAAGTTGGGGCTGAGGGAGTCAGCACCATGATCTGTGTTCTGATTTATAACAAAAAGATTTCATTTTTCTATTCAAAGATAACTTTTGGTGGCATGCCTTCTTCTGGGAAGCCAAGTTCAAGCAGCAGAAAGAATTTCAAAGGCTGCATGGAGAGCATAATCTACAATACCAATAATATCACAGATATGGCCAGGAGGAAGAAATTGGAGCCCTCTAATGTGGTGAGTATGTTACTTTGTACTCATCTAAAATGAAACACAGCAGTTTACATGTGTTTTGTGTACACCTGCAACTCCAGCACCATGCCTTGCTTCTTAAAATATCTCAACATACATGTGAAGAATTTTAAGCAACTTTAAAGGCAAATGTGTTCATTGGGGAAAAAAAGAACCCTTGAAATGTTTTCCTATAATGCAAGGGATTTCCTCATCAGCTGAATGGGTCCTTTTAACCTCACAGACTATCAGTAGAAAAGGCAATTTCCTTTAGCATATTTGGGATTTTAATAGCTTTGGAGGATAGGGAAGTACCGACACATGGCTTTTCTGTCTTTTTTTTTTTTTAACAGTGAGCAATATCTTGAAACATTAGTACCTAAACTCAGAAACCAGAGAGCCATTTGGAATGACAGCAGTCTTGAGGAGAATTTTAAGCTATGCACTAAGAATTCCTCATACAGTTCCCTCTTCATGGCCCAGCTTTACAAGAGACCTTGTTGCTCCCTCCAGGGTTGGCCTGCAGTATCATTGGATAGTGTATACATTTTCCATCACATGGATGAGATAGATTCCACAGTTACATATCATACAGATAAGAACCACCCCATTAGGAGATGGGTTGACAGCACAATTCATAATCATACCTAACAAAATGGATGACGGATCTATATGTTGCATGGAGTGCTGTGACAGCAATCGTACAGAAACATGCTGCTCAGCACAGTGCTGTATTCCTTAGCCAAAGTCCATCACCTAGAAAGTGGGTTTTAAATCAAGTTGAGCTTTCAGTGAGCTACCCAGCTGAATGGTGTGTGTTCCAATTGCAGTTTCTTTTTAAAGCACTTGCACACCCCACACATCCCATTCCAGCCTTCTTATACCCACTTTGCCACCCTCTCTTGGGACCTGTAGTCTTTAGCTCTGTACCTGAGCACTGTCTCTCTGGATCTGCTATCTCTCTCTGCTTCTGCTTCCTCTTCCTCCTCCTCCTCTCCTGATATCCCACTTTCCTGTGCATCTCTGTTGGCTTCTAACTCCTTTCACTCCTTGGTCCATAACTCAGGAAGTCCATAAGCCTTGTTTCATACGCATTTCCTCTCTCCATTTTTAATATCTGAGATGGGGTCACATGACTGTGATTCACCTCTGGCCAGCTACCTCTAATCTAGCCTGGAGGTGGTTGAGCAGCTTATCACAGGGTTGCTAGGCAACATCTGTGTGCTCGGCCCTAGCCACATTCAGTAGGTATGATGGCATAATGTGGCTATTGCAAATTGATCCTTAAAAGGTCAAGAACCTGGGGCAAGTGATTCCAATCTGCAACAGATAGGTTTTCCCTGAGAAAAACAACAGAATACAATTCTCCCTTTTGCAGATGTGTGTGTTTGTTTGGGGTTTTTTTTTTAACATTTTCCTATTATTAACACCACAGCCAGACCTTATATATGCAGTATTTGTAATGCATGATTGCTTTAGCAAGAGGCAATTGTGAGCTGGTATAATGTGAAGGCTCCCTTGATTTCCAGAGCAAAGAGAGGCTATAAAAATTGCCATCTCCTTTGTTTCAAGCTGAGTTACTTCTATTGCCTTACCTCTAAGAAAACAAGATCAATTTTCTTCTAATTAAATCAGCATAGATTTTCATTTCTCTCCTTCTCACTCTCTTCATTCTTGTTAATGCCCCATGGGATTGGTTTAGCATTTTAAAAAAAAGGTTGAGATTTTATGCATACATTTAGAATTCTAAAAGAAATGCTACATTATACCTGGCTCCAAATCTATTTTTAAAATAATTCTGAACTTATTTTACTGTAAGTGTGAAATAGCCCATTTTAAGTTTTTGTAATGAATAATAAGGACAGTTCCGGCACATCACCCAGATCTAAGGAGGGGATCCCTTAAAAGGAATTTTGAGCATTTGATTATGTTCACAAACTTTCCCCTCCCCATTCCTCCCTCAAGTCCCAAACTTTCACCTTTTCTGGAGCTAGTCCAAACCCCTACCATCACACCACTTTTGGTAAAGAATTCAAAAACTAACACACTGCAGCACTTCCTTCATTTCTCCAAGGACTTGCACATAGGTGTGCATACATTCTTACACAAGCGCCTACATTCTTACACAAGCATTTACTTCAGTTAATTAAACACTGCTTGTCTATCCATATTTAAATAAGTGTGGGATGTGGTGTAACAGCATGTCCTACCATCAAAGGCTATTTGGACAGAGGGCAAGACCAAAGAGTAGATGGGGATGGGTCAAGATTATTGATTGATGAGTTGGCTCTCAAAGGTATAAAAACATTTGGATTGTAAATTGGGGTGGCTGGTCTCTTTGCTCTGTGCATATTTCAGGAAAGAGTTTTTCTGTTGGACCTTGCTGGTGGTTTTTTTGTCCCTCAGAGTTAGACAAGCTAGCCTGACCATTGGTGTTAACATCCCTGGCAATCATACTTTAGTCTTGCCCTTCTTCCTCCAAGAAGCTCACAGTGCAATGGGTGGGCTTAGCCTATGTTCTCAATCTATTGCCAGCCTTAGACTGAGATACAGAGTGAGCACCAGTGACCATTTGTCAAGTGGGTACACATAGACATGGGTGAATGAGCATCGCTAAAATTCTTTAAGCCTCCTCTCACCACTCATCTCATGCCTGAATCTTGTTTGCAGTTACAACTGCTGCTCACTCTGGACAAATGAGAAGATTGTACAGACTGAGCAGTAAGCAAATGTGGCATGTGGACTTGCCAGCATGGATCAGGGGGAGCTACAAAGAAATCTTGTCTGGTAAGGGAAGGCAGCAAATTGAGGAGTCCCAAGCATACACTTTCACAGGCCTTCTTCACTGAATGTCTGAAGGTCTACAAGCCAATGTGATGTGGAGATGGGCAGGAGATCTGGGTTCTGGGACCCATGTGGCCTTAAAGCTCCCTGGGTAACTTTGGGCACCATCAGCCTTACCTAACTCACAGGATTGCTGTTGTGACGGTACAATGGGGGTGTTTAAGCCGCGTTGGCATTCTCACAAGAGGGAAAAAAAGGCAACATATAATAACTTAATTTGGGAGCAGACATATTACAGAGGAATTGGTCCAGGGAAAGAATTATTCAACTCCAACCACATAGGGCTACAACATTAATAATTTTCATAATATGCTATGCACTTTTTGTGGTTCTGTGCTCTAACGGATTCTGGCCTGGCCTGGAACCTTGACCACCATGCAGTCAGGAGAATGTCCTCTGGACCAGATTTTCTTGCAGTTTAAAGGTTCTGTAGTATGCATGGTGACTATGAAGCACCACTTACATAATCTAAATGCTCACCGCATTTGGTCTTTCCAGAATAAATAAATATTTATAAATAAATAAAGACAGAATAAACCTTATGTAACAACAGCAACCATGTTTGATGGACTGAATGAATGGCATGATTTTCCTCCTCTCAGTCCCTCTAATTTGGCCCCTGAGGCAATTTATAAAGCTAGTAACAAAGCCCAGAACATTTCTATGCAAAGTCACCAGCTTCGATAAAAGGTGACCTTCAAAGGGGGGCACTTTTTCATTAATAATTTCTCCCTCTATGAAAAGTGCCTTCCTTTTCGTGACTTTGGTGGAGAAGGCTTGCTGTCCCTCTGCAGGCCACTTCTTGATTGTATTCGAGGTCCTGCACTCCCTATACCTGTTATTTCAGCTGCAGTAGCAGCATCTTCACAACTCTGGGCCACATTATCTTTGGAGCTATCACCACCCACTCCTGGACCAGCCTTCTTTCTAATGGCAGTAACAATCTTCATATAGATACATGTGATCCAGCACTGCTACTAGGAAGATGTTTTGAACAAAAAATGGGGTAGAAGCATCAGGTATCTGGGGACAGTGGAATGGCAAACCAGAATGGACATGGCAGGGTTCTCAAAGTCTTTCAGAAAGCATTTGATGCTCTTTCAAACCTTTTCATCACATCAGACATATTGATCCTTGGACGTCTGACACAGCCATGTTTTTGGTCTTCAACATGTTTACATGCAGTATTCCAGTAATCCCTTCAACAAACTTGGACCATGTAAGCTAGGCCGGTATAATTATGACTAAACCCTGTACGAAGGGGCGGTGAGGCTGAGTGGGATTGGCTTGACCTAGGGCATGAGTCCTCAATCATTGGACCCATGGGCACATCCAGGAATTTGAAAAACTGCTGTAGGCACCACCACAAAATACCAAATCACTGGATCACCACTTTTGCATACCTGGACCTTAGGCTGTGTCTTAGGCAGCAAAAGTGTTGGACACTTGGACACTACAAGTGTCCATGTCTATTGGACACTACAAATTCTCTTGAATAAGCCATTGCCTAACCTAATTCAGCTGATTGCTGGTGGTGCAGCACAGCTGATGCTTCTTTAAACCATGTTTTGGCAGTGACAGTTAATTCTTTTTGTAGCTAAGGGGCAGCTACTAGGCACATGTGAAAGCTCTGTTTTGGAGGATTTCCTGCGTGCACATCCCAGCCCATATTCTCGCAGTCTGACTTCCTGTGAGCACATTGAGCATTCAAGTGGTGCGTTCCAGGAATCAAGTCCTGCGCAACCACTATGCAAGCGGCATACCTCTTGCACACACATGATTTGCAGCCTTTGTCTTGCATCTGACATGGAAGAAGCTTGCCAGTTGGACAACCAGAGGTCCATGAATGCTCATGGGCTTCCTCTTGGCTTAGCTCACTTTCTAAGACAAAGTCAAACATGACAAAAGTCCGCCGACTGAAAAGGGACAGAACCTGTGGCCCTCCATTGCAACACTAATAATTATGCAGATCAATTTTATGCTGGAAAAATATGTAATATTAACTGAGGGATACACTTCTAAATTATTTACATGTTTTGTGGATTTTTTTAAAAAAAAGTGGTCCCCATAATATGACCCTTTGTCCCCTTTTGACAGTGCGAAGATTAATACTACAGCACTGGAAGAATAAGCTGTCAGTTCCTATAAAGCAAAAGACCAACGAAGTTACAATGCTTTTGATATATAAATGGTTGGATCCGTGGGAGGTTGTTTAGTTCCCTTTGTTGAAGTCTGTGTGCAATTGCTAGGAAGCTGTATGCATTTCATACAAACCCATATATGTACACTTTAAAAGCATGGAGAAATTAAAGCACAAATTAAAGAATATTTAGGTACCCACATGTACCACTTTAAGGACTGCATTGTGGGTGCTGTTGAAGTGCCTGTGTGTGCCAACGTACCTGTGGCTACCCCATATGTGAATCATGATAGATTTCAGGTCACTATTGACCATTATATTTCACTCACTTTCCCAAATGCCATAGAAATGACACCTACGTGGTCAAGTTTTGTGGCAGAGAAAATGAGGGCATGCCATGGACAAAACCGTTGTGTTTGTTTATTTTGTTTTCCTACTTAATAGATATAAAATCAAATTAAAGATGGCATTCCCCTAGAAGGTTGGCATTTTAATGCAGTTGAGCTAAATAAAAAGGCCACCATAACATCAGACCCAAAACGAATAAGGCCATGTATCTGCCATCATTTTCTGTCTCATTAGGTCCCTCTGCTTTCTTTTAAAAATCTTCCTGCTTATCCATTAGCAATAAATCTTATAGTATGCATGAAATATGCCTGATGTATTTCATCCAGAAGAGACCGTAACAGAGCTGTTTCCAATGTGCAACTGTCAGTCCTGTAACAAAAAATATTCCGTGGCATGGTTAGTGAAGGAAGAGGATTGCGTGTTTTGCCAGAATGCCCACATTAGCTGGAATGCTAAACTCAGTGATGAATATGTTACAAATTGGGTTTCTTGAATCTCATACTCCATACATAACCATTCCTCACTTTATCCACTGCATTTTTCCCTAGAAATAGCATGTTCATTCAGAAAACGATCTGAAAAACGTAAAGCCGGAGAATTGAACCAGGCATCTCACCCATGAGGGATCTCAGTTGAATCTATTTATTCATCTGACTGCCAAATGGGGACAACGTTGCTTTCCCTTTCCTGGTTCTCTCTCCATTGTTTATCATGGATACCTGGCCTTCTTACCTTTATGAAAAAGACATATGTAAATCCAGCTGCACAGAAATTCTTGTGCTTATATTTCATTTTTCTAACTTTGTGTATTCAGACGCGGTACCATGATGGACAGAGCAGAGCAAAGAACCAAAACAAAGCACTGCTGATGAGTGGAAAAGCCTTGGAAAGTTGTAAACCACCCAGAGAGCTTCAGCTGTGGGGTGGTATTGAACTCAAATGAAATAAATAAAGGTAGCACGAGAGAAGTAGGTGTATGAGAAAATGTCCTGGAGGAGATTCCGAGGCCTTCATGTATTGATTTTGTATTAGTGGATCATTCTTAATCAGCTTAGGAAGGCTCAGTAACTGTGTGTATATCCACCCTGCTTTGGGGGTATAAAGTGAAGTAGACACTATCCGGGTGTCTAAGGGTCATTTTCTCCCCGTGGATCACCACTGCAGGTTGCATTCCATGGGGTGCCATCCATTCCCTGGAACACTCCCCCCCCCCCACTCCACACACACACAAAATAAAGGATCAAAAATGTCAATTTGCTGCTCAAATTTGCTCCTACAGAGCACCCCAGTGGCTAAATTTCATTTGTAGCTGCTACTGTTAAGATACATGTCCCAGCTCCATTCACTTGCTTGCACTATGGCTCACTCTGAGTAGAGTGAGACACAGGATGGGCTTTCTTAAGAGCTGTATCGGCTGTCAAAGGAAACCAGCAGATCTGTTCACAGAGTTTCTGGTCTAAAATGCTTGGCTGTGAGGGGTCCTTCCTCAGAACCAGCCATCGATTAGAGAGATGTCCAAGGACATTGCCTGGCTTACATGGGATACCATTGCATTAAAGCAGCTGTCTCGCTTGCTGTGAGAGGGATCTTAGAGTGAGCCAGGGGTCTGGCAGTTCCTCACAGCAACTGCTGCCTGTTCTCTGTCTCACTCTGAGAACCTTTCCAGAACAAAACGGAGAGTGGCCAGCTGCTTTGTAGACCTCTGCCAGCTGCTGTGTGCATGAGCGGGGACAGTGGTGGGACTCTCAGGAGCACCTGCTAGGGCCCCTGGCTTGCTCTAGTTTTGCAGCAATGCAGAGGCCTTCTGGCAATGTTGGGAAAGGTATAGCTCACCTGCCTCTTGTAGGAGCTGGCACCGGAGATAAATGCATATGAAACCCTTTGAACATTGGAAAACTCTGTAAAAACATCAAATGATAATAGCACATGCTTTCCAAGTGTGGCTAAATTAGCAAGAAATTCAGATTTCTCAGGTCAAACGGCTGAGAGGGTTGGAGGCAAGTTAAAACGAGTTTAAGTATGACAGACAAAAAAATTTAAGGGGGTTAATTTCCTCCTATCTTCCAGTGGATTAGTATGTTCTCTTTTGTATCCATCTTTACTAGGAAATTCAGAAAGAACTTGATCTGTATGTTTAAAAAACTATCTGTCAATAGAGCTATAGAAGGTTTTACACATATGTGTTTTTGTTTGTTTTTAAATAGGGGAATTTAAGTTTTTCATGTGTGGAGCCCCATACTGTGCCTGTCTTTTTCAATGCTACCAGTTTCCTGGAAGTCCCTGGTCGTCCAAATCAGGATATATTTTCAGTCAGCTTTCAGTTTCGAACCTGGAATCCAAGTGGACTTCTGCTGTTCAGCAACTTTGCTGAAGGACTGGGCACTGTAGAGATCGATCTGATAGAGGGTAAAGTCAGCGTTCATATCAATGTAACGGGGGCAAAGAAGAACCAAATTGACATCTCTTCAGGTGAGTACAATACGCCGAAAGTAATTCTTTTCTTAAAGTTCAGTCAGCATCATTCCATAATTTTGGGTTATTATCCTGTGTCAATCTAATTTCTTATATTCAACTGCTTTGCACTGGAAGAAAATGTTGCTTTGATTATGATGAAACTGTCCTTTTTTTCTTATGCATGTGAATTAGATAGTCACAAAGGAAGTGACCGGAGAATTTTAAGCTGGATGTTTTGTTGTTATTTTTGCTAAAATTGTAGGTCATCATTTATCTGAATTTAGCAGCTTTCTTCAACTATTTCAGAAACTCTGTGCTAGAGAAAAGGGGGAAGAAAAGTTGATTTTCCCAAGCCCCAGAGGAATCAAGGGCAGAGATTGATGAGAAGCCTAAAGGTAGCAAGTAGTTGTTGAAATATAAGCACATCAACAACTGTACCACCAATGAGCAAAGCACTTTAAAAAGTACCATTCATAAAAAATAATCAGGTATCTCCTTCAGGAAGCTTACAATCTAACAGCAGAGGTTGGGGAACCCTACAGAAGGAGAAAAGGAAAGTCAGAGCAAGGGTGACAATTTGATGCACATTTACTAGATAAAATCAACTTGACTATGATGAAGCAGAGCAAAAGGAATTAGAATACAGCAGTATCCCAAGAACTATAATGTTGCTTAACAGTTTGGTTGGATACAGACTTAGTAAAATTTAGAGTAGGTCCATTGAAAGCATTGAGACTTAAGTTAGCCACGACATCCACTATCCTCCCCCTGTCTCCTTCTTTGTTAGGTTAGTGAATAGTTTAAGCTGTGGTTCTTGCACAGTGTACAAAACAAAGTACAACTATGTCTTGGAGGAGTCAAGGCATCTGAGCATAATTCTCCTCATTTTCTGAGATCAACTTCAGAGGCCTGGGAATCGGTTTTTCTATGATAGGCTCATGTTTATATGAACGGCTGTCCACAAGGAAGCTCAGCTTTTCAGCATCAGGCACCAACATACTCATTTTCCCAAGGATTTGGTCATTTGCCAGTTGTTGTAGACTGCTTTTGTGGCGCTCATTCTAGACTTTGGGCCAAGAGAACATATCCTGTGTTTTGTAGATGAGCACACTTCATATTGCATTATGTTTAGAATGTTTTATAGTATTTTTTTTTGATTGCATTTGTGTGTTGATCATGGGTTATATGGCTTTTATTTGGTAGCAGTTATTTCCATAGGGCCTATGAGTTCTTAGTCTGTAAGTCACTGCCATACATTACCTTGGCCAAATACAGATGGGCACCCCATAGCCAGACTTAAAGCTCTATCTTATGCATGTTTTTCAAAAAAAAAAAAAAAATCAACTGAATTCAATGGAGATTTTTCAGAGGTTGGTAGGCCTAGGATTTCGTCCTTAGCGCTACTGTATTTCTTTTCCAGTGGAACTGCTGAGCAAGTGTATGAAGCTCTTCTGTGCAGGAGAGTGGATGGCTTTGGTTGGGTCATGCCCTTTTATTCCACTAACCAATTGATTTTTTTTTAATATCCATGACATGTATAAGGTGAGAAACACTTCTCACACATCTCACATCTTCCTTCCAACTTTGAATGGATTTTGTCTGCATCAATAATATTCTCATTAATGGGCCATTCCCTTAAAAACCATGGATTTTGAGCTAAAATTTGACGCTGGTAAGATTTCTGGGCATTGGTATGCCATTCTAGTTTTTGAAAGTTGAGGTTACTGATGCCTTGTGCCAGGTGTTGGAAGAGTTTTCTTCGAGGTGATGTACAACTCTTTTAAATAAATAAGAGCACAATCAGTCTTGGAGATTGGAACCCTCTGCTCATCCAAAGACCTATCAGCAAGAGCCAGGCAGGACAAATAGGATGACGGAGGCTTTCACAGCCTCCAGGTCAACCTTAATTGAAATTTAACCAAGGTGGTCCTCTGAACACAACTAGCTCCCTGACCATTTGGGGGTGGTACAGCAAGGGAGAGGCTTCTGGATCCATTGTGCCCTCAACTCCACTTCTTCCCCCCACCACTATCCCTCATGCTTTTCTCCTTCCCTAAACACTTCCAAAATCACAAGAGTGACCTTGCTGACATAGAGCTTTCCATAGGGTCTAGGCAATTGTCGCTCTGTCCATTTCTTTGGTGGATTGATGGGTGAGAGAAACCTTGTACCATCCTTATCCTTAGGATGGCCCTCTCCTCCAGGACCATAGGATTGCTCTGCTTATGAATGTCAGTAGCTGCCATCAGAGATAAAGAGATTTGTTCACAGTTTTCCATGAACCAAATTCACTTTCATCAGACGTTTATTCAACTACTTCACTGGGGATTTTTAGAAACTAGTGAGAAAACCTTCCAGTTTCAGAAGTCTTTTGCACTGGCAGTTGATGTCTGATGCTGTGTTTCTTAAAATTATTTTATCACTAGATGTTTTGCTTGTTTGCTTTTAGTATTGCTTTAAACATTTCATCTTTATCTTTTATCCTACCGTATTGTAGTGTGTCTTTATAATTTGCAAGCTGTAACAAGGGCCTGTGGGTGGGCTTGGAAATGGGATAGAAAATTTAAAATAAATAATGTAGCAGTCTCATTGGCATTAGTACCAGAAAAAAGATGGTGCTATTTTGCTATTCATAATATACAGTGTTTACTCCCCTAAGTAATATTGTTTGGATTAGTGCATAGAATTTTTTGTATCATCCTGAGTAGGAGAAATAGAATAAGAATTGTTTTATCTACTAAATAATCTGTTTCTCATATAAAATATCAGCTGCTTCTCCTTTTGTCATTGTTGTTTCTAGAATGCCAAGAGGATAAAGCTGAAACCATGTTCAGTAGATTTGCCATACATTAGAAAGAGCATGTGATTTGATTTGGGCATCTTTTCAAGCTATGCCAACTAGGCAGGTATGTGGAATCCATTTGAAGGTGGGAATCTATTGGATTCCCTGGTTTGGTTCCTGGGACTCCAGTCTGATTTGTAGTGGTCCTGTCCAAGTTACTGGCAAGTGCACCCAGTAATTGTGGGGTGTTCACCAGGTATTGAGCCCCCACATATTGAGCAAGCAGCGCCCCTTTCCCCCATGTACCCCTGACAGCACTGGCAGCAACAAGTGGGAAAGAAAGATGGTCGCCAGGAAGGGAGTCTGGCACATCTACTTGCAGCACCCCTTTTCCACATTCTGCAGCTGTTCTTGACAGGGAAGGTTGCCAGTAGTATAACCAGGGGTCTGCAAGCATTTGTGGACTTCCTCTTGGCTTGGCTCACTTTGCAGGACCAGGCTAAGCATAAGAAGAATGCTGCTTCTCAAAAAGAAAACTGTGGAGTTAGAATAAGTGCAGAAAAGGACAAAGTGGTCATGAGGCTGGAGGTTTTGCTTAGAAAATACATGAGTAAGTGAGAGGACATGATTGATGTGTATACCGTTATGTCTATACCATTACGTGTGTATCATTATGCATGGTGCATGCAAAGGCAATAGGTATTTTCCCCCTCTCCAATAGTAGTAGAAATCAAGATCATCTGCTGAAGTTAAATTGTGGAAATTCCAGCCCTGAAAAAACAGTTAATGTGGTGCATTGTTAAATGGTGGAATTTGTTATCCTGATGGTCACCAAAATGGATGGATTTGAAAAAAAAGATTAGACAAATCATGGAAGATAAGGTTATCAGTGGCTATTTATTACATACAGAATCAAAATAGTATGCCTCCAAGTAACACACTATAAAAGTGGAATGGTGTGCTCATTGTAGATTTCCCATAAGAAGCTGTTTAGCTAAACAGAGTCAGAACAGAATGCTGAACAAGGATGGTTTTGAAGTAAACTTATAGAATCATAGGATAGTAGAGTTGGAAGGAGCCAGAGGGCCCAACACCCTGCCCACTGCAGGACCCCAAGTTAGAGCATCCTTCTCAGATGCCTCACTAGTTGTGGAAGAGCCCACAACCTCCACAGGTAATTGGTTCCATTGCCATACTGCTCTAACAGTCAAGAATTTTTTCCTGCTATCTAGCCAGAATCTGACTTTCTGTAACATGAACCCATTATTCCATCTCTTGCACTCTGGGATGATTGAGAAGACAACCTGTTCTTCTTTGTGAGACCCTTTCAAGTACTTGTAGAGTGTTATCCTATCTCTCCTCAGTCTTCTCTTCTCTAGACCAAACAGGCCCAGTGCTTTCAATCTCTCCTGAAAGGCTTTGTTTCCAGTCCCTGGATGATCCTTCTTGACATCCTCTGAACCCTTTCAAGCTTGTCTGCATCTTTCTTGGGTTGTGGTGTCTAGAACTGGTCACAGTACTCCAGATGAGGCCTAACCAGTGTTGAATAAAGGGGAGCTGGTACTTCATGGGATTTTTGAAGTCATGCTTCTTTTTCTGCAGGCATTTGCCCTTTTTTCAGTCATATCACATTGTTGACTTGCATTCAGCTTGTAATCTACAACAATTCCAAGAAGCTTCTCATCCGCAAAATTGTTGAGCCAATATTGCCCATCTTGTAACGATGCATTTGGGTTCTTTTTCCTAGGTGCAGAACTTGGCATTTGTTCCTACTGAATTTCATTATGTTGTTTTTAGCCCAGTGCTTCAACCTGTCAAGATCATCTTGAATCTTCTTTCTGCCTTCCAGGGTATTCGCTATCCTACCCAGTTTTGTGTCATCTGCAAATTTGAGAAGCATATCCTGCCCTTCTTCATCCAAACCATTAATACAAATGTTGAACAGCACTGGACCCTGCAGTATCCCACTTGTTACCTCTCACTAGCTTGAGAAGGTGCCATTGATGAGCCCTCTTTGAGTTCAGTCCTCTAGCCAACTGTGGCTCCACCTGATAGCTGTTCCATCTAGCCCACTTTTAGCTGGTTTGCTAATTAGGATATCATGGGACACTTTGTCAAAAGTTTTGCTGAGGTCAAGATATATTATGTCCACAGTATTCCCACAGTCCATCAGGTAGGTTACCCAATAAAAGAGAAATCAGATTAGTCTGGCAGGATTTGTTCCTGAGAAATCCATGTTGATTTATAGTAACCACTGCATTGTTTTCCAAGTATTTGCAGACTGACTGCTTTATAATCTGTTCCAAAATTTCCTCAGAGATTGATGACAGACTGGTCTGTAGTTCCCTAGTTCTTCTTTTCTTTCCTTTCTTTAGCCCTTTTCCAGGCATGTGGCATTTCCCCTGTTCTCCATGATTTCTCAAAGATAATAGACAGTGGTTCTGAGAGTTCTTCCATCAGCTCCTTTATGACTCTAGGATGGAGTTTATTGGGCCCTGGATATTTGAATGCCTTCAACCCTTCAGCTTGTACTTCCACTTAATCAGGAAGGTCATAGATCTTCTTTCGGGAAAATACTGAGCTAAAGTAGGAATTGAGCACTTCTGCTTTTCTTTGTCAACTGTTATCACTTTGCCACTGTGTTGTCCTGGGCAGGGGCTAAAGTTTTGAGAGATCCCAAGAAATCAATATGCTAGATCCAGGTTTGCTTTATTGTTGCAAGAGACAAACCACTATCTAGCTTTCCAAATTGTTTGAGCAGCAAGTTACTTACAACACTCAGCATGGACTAGACTGCAAGGCAGACTTCAATCAACTAGAATGAATGGTCAGCAAAGCTCCATCAAGGGTGTTGGTGTTGGAACAAAGAAAAATGGCCAGCTTATATAGGTTAACTGTGAGATAGGGAATGACTGTTACACAGGAGTAACTGGTGTGAAACTATTGGTTTACCTCATTAGCAAGCTATATGTATACCATATACAGCTTCCCATCATTGTATGCTATATCACATAATGTTTCCTTGATAACATGCCAGAAGACATAACAGCAGAGGATATTACCACTCCATGTGCCAAAATGATATGAAATAGTATCATAAACTCCTTCAGTTAATCATATAATGAAGAGGAAGCTTATTTACTGGTCAGATAAATTGGGATCCCAGGCAGAGCACAGCAGTGTGCCCATCTTTTGGCCATCTTTCTCAGGGCCAGAAAACAATAATTAAAATTCCAGTTGGATAACCTACACAAGGTAACTAGACTGCAGCATTTTACTCATGCTAAGTGAGCCCTACACTTTCCAAGGCAGAGACCCAATCCTGGATTTTACAGCATAGATCCAAAACAGCCATCCACATGGAGTAGCTGAACCCCCATTTATTTCCTCTGTCTTTTGCTTTGGACATATCTGAAGAAAGCTTTTTTGTTTCTTAAGAAAATCCATAACTAGCCTCAATTCACTCCTAGCTTTAACCCTCCTGATGGTGTAACCTTCCTGCCTGTATTCTTCCTTTGTAGCCTGGCCTTCCTTCCACTTCCTATACATGTCCTTTATCGTTTGAAGATCATCTCTAAGTTTTTTGTGAAGCTGCATTGGCTTTTTCCACTGTGTTCTACCCCCTTTCCTTGTTGGACTTGTCTGTAATTGTGCCTTTAGAATTTCCTTTTTTTTTTTTTAATTCTCATCCATCTTGGACTCCTTCTCCCATTATAATAACTTGCCATGGGATCCATCATAGCTTCTAGCATGTTTTCACATGGGTCTTTCCTATCCATGCAACTGAAGGGTGCCAAATATGGTGGGAACTGTTCCCACTCCACATCCTTATCATATTCTTATATAAAATCAGAATGAGTTAGTACTGCAGGGAACTGGCTCCCATGAAGCTGGCTGATTATGTGAAGAGGGTCACTGTCTCCATTCATCAATTCCTGTTTATGTCAATGAGATGAATGGTTTACAGTTAATTATAAAGGATAATGTAACATACATTTGCAGAGGCAGCATCAAGAAAACTCATTATTGGGAAAGGTATGCAGTGATATATCCTTCAGAAACTGTTAAAGTTGGCAGGGGCTTGTTTTTAATGCCAGTTAATTCCGCCTCTTTTGTTGTCATTCTGCAATATCATTTGTCTCTATGTAAGTTTATATGAGGGGCATTCAATGTATTCTCGGTATTGGGTTGATTTGCTATTGATGTGGGTAATTTAATTATTTCATTAGGTACTGACACTATCTGAGGGTATGCATGCAAAATTTCAAATAAGTGTGTTCATTAGTTCCCTAGTAATCCTCAGTGAAAGACGACCATGACGACTGACGTGACAATGTTGAAGAAAATCAAGCACTGTGCTGTGATTAAGTTCCTTACAAAACAAGGAAAAAGTCAAAAAATCATTCACGAAGAGATAGTGGCCGTTTACCAGGACTCTGCACCTTCATTATCTACTGTTCAAAAGTGGTCAAGTGAATTTAAAACGGACAGAGAAAGCATTGAAGGCGACCCTTGCTCGGGCAGGCCGGTTACTGCCACTACGAAAGAAAATGTGAAAAAAATTGAGAAACTTGTTTTGGAAGATGCCCGAATAAAAATCAAAATGTTAGCAGAGATGTCAAACCTATCCGTTGGTACCATATTTACTATTTTTCATGACCATCTTAACCTTTCAAAGGTCTGTGCAAGATGGGTGCTGCGAATGCTCATGGCCCCTCAGAAACAAGTGCGAGTCAAGTGCTGTAGGGAGTTTTTAGAGCTCTGTGGTGAAGATCCATCGAGTATTTTCAACTGGATTGTTACTGGAGATGAAACTTGGGTTCATCACTATGACCCTGAAAGTAAGCAAGAGTCCATGCAGTGGCATAAAAAAGGTGCTGACCCTCTGAAGAAATTCAAAGTCACTCCATCGGCCAGAAAAATCATGGCCACAGTGTTTTGGGACTCAAAGGGAATTTTATTGATGGAGTACACGAAAAAAGGTGAAACCATAAATGCAACATGTTATGCAACCACTCTGCATAATTTAAGAGAAGCAATTAAAGAAAAAAGGTGGGGAAAACTGACCGCAGGTGTGTTGCTTCTTCACGACAACGCGTCCGTGTGCGAGACTGTGGTTTCAAAGAAATAAACCACCCACCCTATAGCCTGGACCTGGCCCCCAGTGACTACTACCTATTCCCGAATTTTAAAAAAGATCTTTGTGGAAAGCGATTATCCGACGATGAAGAGCTCAAGGCGGCAATTAGCACACATTTTTTAGACAAGGAGAAAGGATATTTTTTTACAGGGAATTGAAAAGTTAATTTCTAGATGTAATAAGTGTATTGAAGTTATGGGGGATTACATTGAAAAATAAAAATTATTTCAATTTATTATTCCTTTTTCTTTATGCTGATACCGAGAATACATTGAACACCCCTCATTTCTGTGCCTGTAAAATGACAAAGCAGTTCTTCTATGCTACAGTTTTAGCAGACTAATCTAAGACACAGAAAGAGCCTGTTGCTATCCCTAAGATGATCCTAAGTCAATCCATCTCATATTTGGTCTCCCTTTCCTCCTCCTGCCTTCAACGTTCCCTAGGTCTTCTCCAGGGAGTCTTGCTTTCCCATGATATGTGCAAAGTACAACAGCCTCAGGTTTGCCATTTTTGCTTGCAGGGAAACTTCTAGCTTGATTTGTTCTAGAAACTACTTGTTTGTCTTTCTGTCATCAGTCCAATGTATAGCCATATTTACATGAACTCTATGGAATAGATATGATTTCAGAACATATGTATGTCATTTGACTAGTTAAGAGTCAACATGAGGTACATTATAGGGTATCCCACTTCAGTTTGAATCCTTCCACAGCTATGATGAAGCACATTAGGTAACTTAATCCATGTTATAGCATTGTTGTGAGAATAAAGAAGAATGTTGTATAATGCACTGAGCTCTTTTGGAAAAGGGTGGGATAAAAATGTAAAAAAGAAATACAATTCTAAGATTAATGTTAGTAGTGGAGAAATATTTCACTCTCTTCAAATCATACCGAAACTTACCATTCACAAAGTATGCTGAATGCCCTGTGAACTTCCTGACACACAGAGTATAACCAATGAAGTGAAGTTGCCCTTAGCAGTTTACCAGAGAACTCTGGGCAGCATTGAAAATCTTTACCCATTAAACTGATTTTCTGTGCCCAAAGCCTTCCTCTCCACTCTTACCCGGCTTCCCTTAGTTAAAATCTCGTGCTCAATACGAGCCGATGCTACAGCTATCATTCTGGTTTGTGCTATCAATCATTAATTTAGTTAAGCTCGGAATATGACATCTTTGTCATTTTTATTCAAGGCAGATAAAACTCCTTTCTGCCAGTGAGGCTTCCCACCCTTCTATGTCTTACTGCTCCATCTCTTGCTGTCAGGAGTTACCATTCACTTTAAGATCATTGTCTTGAAAAAGTAAACATTCACACTACTGTTCAAACCACACTATTGTTAAAAGGTAATTTAAATAAACAGACTGGGTTATGGAGATATGTTTGGCCTTCTTTCCTGCACACTACTTCATGGGTGGTACCTCTCAAAGGTGCTGCCCTGAGCAGAAGTCAAATACATGTAGATACCAGAATTATATGACCAGAGGTGAACTGAATGGGGAAAAGACATTCCTCCCCTATTGTGTGGATGCATCAGACAGTTATTTCAGAATTTGCCCAGTTCACCATTTCTGGACTGAGTGACTGATTAACCAAACTAAAATAAACAACATGCATAAACTTGAAAAAATGTGCCTAAAATATGTATGTTTGGAAGAATTCACACAGACATGCTTTAATCAGTGGGAGAAGGTTATGTATATGATTGTTCCATGTATTCTTCTTCCTTCTCTTTCTCCTCCTATATTTTTATTTTATACTGATAATTTTAATTTTGTATTTGTAAATCAATGTATTTTTTGTATTGTTATATTTAATGGTAATTTATTATGTACTATTGTATTTCAATGTATTTTATCTGTTGTAAGCCGCCCCGAGGTTTCGGCAAAGGGCGGCATAGAAATGTTATAATAATAATAATAATAATAATAATAATAATTGTAAAAATATGCACAAATGCACATAACTGATGCATTTGGAAAAATACGCACATGGTTTCTGTGAAAAGAAAAAAAAAGTGATCTGAAGATGGCATGGCTTCAAGACAATATTTGGAAAGCCTTTACATGAATTCACATCCATTCCCCACCGTTGCTCTCCGTCCTGGCCCCATGAGAAAGTAGATGGTGTAGTAAGCTGGGAGGTCCAGACAAAGGCTCCTAGCACTCAAAAACTACAAAATGTACAAAAAGACTGAGCCAACTGTGAGAGGAGCCAGAAGATCAAGTTTCAAGAGTGCTGTCTGAGGCCAGTACCAGCTCCAAGTTTTGGGAGGGTCTTTGGGCAAGATGCCTTCAGTGTCCTCCTCCACCATTGTACCACTTGTTACTAGCTGCTCTTGCTCACCATGCTCGCGCTCATCAGTGTCCCTACTTGCTTTCTTGAAAGACAAAGAGCAAGTCAGTAGCGGTATCTGCTGTCCCTTCACATGGCCACTGCTGTTGTCTGAGCCAGGCAAGAGACTGGATAACAAGCAGGCTGCAATAATGAAGAGGGTGCCACTAACTCTCAGCAGGTCCCCAGCTTGCCTCCTCTTGACAGGGGCTCTGCCTGAGGGTATGGCGGACCCAAGCTATTCCCCAGCACTCTTCCAAACTCCACCTTGGTTTCTATGTGTCCAGACATTACAAAACCCAGTTAGGAAGAAGGAGGCTGGAATTTCCCTTCTCATTGGAGATATTGGCTGAGAGTTTAAAAAAAAAAACCAACTGTGCAAACAATAAGAATGCAGTTATTGTTGCCCCACTTCCTGAGGGACACTACATGTTACAGGAAAGATGTAGAATATAGCAAGAGTATTACACCAGACTGCTCCTCTAAGTATCTTTTTTTCTATACAGAATAATATGGGGGTTATTCTTATAGCATCTCCCATATCTACACATCTGCAGTTTGGTCTACTTCCTCCTTTTGGTTTTGGGGATGGGGAGGAGAAGGGAAAAAAGGAATACATTTCCACTTGATAGCAGAATGCCCAAATGCTCCTTTCCCCGTGGAACTCCATTGAGAAATATCATTGCTTTATCCTAATTAAGGGAACTTCCAGTTCCCGGTGACTTCAGCAGCCCTTAAAAATACCCTCTGATCTCAGGGGTATTTGTATGCATAGCATCAACTTTCATACTAAGGAAAAGAACAAGCCAAGAATTGTTTAGCAGACTTAGGGTGCAAAATTTCAACACCTCCCAGCATTTCCCTGCCAGCATCTTGGGAGGTATGGGACTTCTTGTTTTGTCTAAACTTGCTCTTAGAAACAAAATGCCAGGTACTTATAATAGCAGTCATCTAGAAGTTAGGAAGCAAAAAGGAGTTATGAAGTCATATCTGTGAAGTTAATATCTATTTGCACAATGTTGTGGACATCTTGGTTGTTAATTCATGTGTCAAGCAGTCCTCAGCCCCCATTCCAACTTACAAAACATTTTCTGTGTGGCTTCTCATTCACTTGAAACCATTGAAAAAAACCTGACTGATTTTGGGGGGTATAAAAGCTTTCCACTCTTATGATGGGTTCTGCTTGGAGTGTAGTTCTCACCAGGGCATTAGGGTGTATATTTATGCTAAGAATATAGGCTTAGAAATGTGTTAATCAGAGCCATAGGTAGAACACACATGCAAAAACACTCTTTGAGAGACCAAAAGGGAAAAAAGAAGGTGTATGGCTTGAATTAAACAGTGCTAATTGGGATAGAATATGAAATAGCTTCTATAGCAGGAACAAAATTGTAACTGCATTTATGTATCAACAACACACCCATATCAAAAGTGAGTGCATGCGTGTTTAATTTTAATTTTTCTTGAATTTGTGTAAAGAGTTGTTATTTATCCCTTTCAATTTGATCAAATCGTGTCTTATTGGAACACTGGCTAAGAAACTTCAGAAGTGACATCCTTGATCACCTTAAACTTAACTGCTTGTTTGTAGTCAAAAGGCATTCTATGCAGGCAAGTGCATGGAATTGCATGCAGGCGAGGAAATGGTCCAACGAAGAAAGGATGGATTGCATTATCCCTCTTCTGTGCCCTGCAACATAGAAGGACATTTTTTATCCTTCACCTACCAGCCTTCAATATGCTAGTATTCTTCCATTTTTATTTCTTTGCAGGCTAGTACATTTTGTGGGCATATTATAAGGTTGTCTTAAATCATTGTTTGTGAACTTGTGACCACATCTTATGGAAAAATACTTCTACAAACTAATTGTCCTACGCTAGTTTAGTCTCAGGTTTAGACTCAAGTCAAAAGTTTAGTCTCAAGACTCTTTAGTTTGGAACTGAGCGTTCAGCTGGCTTGGGAGGAGGTTTTCACAAAAATCTCTCTTGCTCACTGCTTTAACTATCTGTTGATGTGGTCCAGATAACAGTGGTCGTGATGCTCCCTGTTGTTCCTGGCCATCATTTTTTTAATGCAGGTTCCACCCTTGCTCTGCCTTGGCTTCAAATGTGATGTTGGTAAATCTCATAGGCTGATGTTATCATCATGCAGCCAAATCAGAGTGAGAGCAAAATATAGAAAAAATGTCACTTGTAGGGAGAGGTATTTCATAGTAAATAAGATGAACAATTCACCACTACTCTCAAAAGTCCACCCAAAATTCCTGAAAAGAGCCATCAAAGTTTTGTTGCTGGGCTGTTCTTAGCACTATTTTTTACTTATAATCTAAACATTTCAATTAGCAGTAACTTATGGCAGGTGCTTGGAAGTAGCTTGTGATTTTGAAGTATGTAGTCATGGAATGAGTTACTTAGTGATCAAGGGGATAAGAGTGGGCAATCTTTCGTACAATATATCTACATGTATCAATAAAATCAGAACTTATAAAAAAAACTATTACAAAGGAACTGTTGCTCTGCTTTGTCACCATATCCAGTGTATTATGGTCTGCAGGGTGCATGCAAAGGCAAGGGTGTCATTAAGCCTTTGTGAGCCAACATATGTGATCAGTAGCTTGTATCCAACCTGGGGACCACAGCCGGCATATGTGACCATGATGCAGTACATTACATGTGACCTGGGGATCACTGCTGGTGCAGGCATGCTTGGACCATTTGTACCTTTAGCCCATTATTATCTACTCTCACCTGCAGTGGCTTTCCAGGGTTTCACACAGAGTCTGTTAACAGGAAAAAAACAAACCCAGCAACGTGGAGATGTTAGAAACTTGCATTCCAAACATCAAAAGCATGTATTCTACCATTGTGTAATGTTTGTTCCCCATATGTCACCACTTCCCCTTGGTAAAGATATCTGTGTAAGAGTATGTCCTTCAATTGGAAGTAGCCCTCAGTCATAGGCTTGCCTACACCAGCTTGGAGAATTCTTAAACACTACCACGCAGAATGACATGGGCTTTCTTTTCCTACAGTTTTGGGTTTTATACTGTCTCTAGGAAAATGTCTGTCCTCCCACAGTAGAAATGTGCATCCCTTCCCTTTAACGAGATGTGGATGTCTAGGGAGAGAAAGCGCAAGTTACTCCTGACTAGTGATGGGAGATAAATTCATTTGTGTTGGATTTTAATTCACACTTCCCTGATTTCATATATTTGAACCAATATATGAACCAGAACTTAGTTATCCTTTCAAAATGTGCACATCTCCAAATAGTACAATGGGATTCTGCATACAGAGAATGTGTACAAAAAGATATACATTAGGGGAAAGTGCGCATAAAAATGTGTGTTTTAGGAACATTTATTTATTAAATGCTTTTTAACGTGTCCGATACAAATGTCTCGGGACAGCTTACCATACATTATAAATTTAATATATTTATATCTTGCTTTTTTTCCCTGCAAGGTTCCAAGGAGGGTAACATAATCCTCCTGTTCCATTTTATCCTCACAGCACTTCTGACAGAAGGGTTAGGCTGAGTCTGTGAATGACCCAGTTACTCAACAAGTTTCATAGTTGACTGCAGACCAGAAACCAGAGTTCCCTAGTCCCAGTACAGCACGTCCACCAGCATTTTACCCTGGCTTCCAACATAACAAAAATATAGCTATTAAGAAAATGAGATAATGATTAAGAAAATGCATGCACTAGGAGAAATGTGTGCAGAAATGGGTTTTTGCAAGAGCTTTAAAAGCATTCTCCAAGTTCAGAGTGAATTAACTTTAAGATTGGAATAAGGAGTAACTAAGAGAGCCAGGTATTGACATATTTGACCATCCCTATTCTTGCTTCTTTGGAATATCCAGAGCAACCCCACAGTGAACAATCTGGACTTTGCAAGCTGAAAATAGACTCAATCACTGTGGATAAAATGCACGTATTGTGCAGGCTTCCATTTGGGCATGGATTTTTCTTTTCTTTTCCTTTCTTGTCAGCCTGTGTAGCCTCTCAGCATTATAATGTGTCCTTTGGCAGCATGGCATTTTCTGTTGACATTAATAGAGTTAAAAGTAAACTTTTATCCTGGTTCCTCCTTGAAAGTGCAGCACCTTTCTATGGCATTGTGTTTGCTTTCTGTACAGTTCACAAAACTCGGAGCCAAAAGAAGGCCTGGGGAGAAAACAAAGCTTTTCTGCAGTTATTGTGGTCTTCAAACAAGCGATGGTCCTTTCTTCTTTCTCCACACTTCTTTGCAGATTTCACCATTTCATTTTCAAATGCTGCTGAAATAGCAGCATGGATTCATTGAGGTGAAACAGAGATCTTGGGCCTTTTTGGGTTTCAAAGGCGGATTCACACAAGTGATATTGTGTCAAGGAAGTTTGCTCATTAACTACATGCATTTGGTAGAGCAACTAAATTGCTTCACTCTGGAAATGGCCTCTATAAATATGCAATTATCAGAGAACTCTTGATAAAGAAGAACAGTAGGTACAGATGTGATGTTTTCTAATATAAGAATATTTACTTGTAGAAGACAGGAGAAAGCAGATACAGCTGCTGTGCTGTCTTTAGGTGGCAATGTTTGAAGACTGTTCTTTTAAACGTTAAAGAAGGTTTGTGTGTTTTTGCCTTAGAATGCCAAAATAGCTAATCAAATTCTTACTGTGATGTGTTATGACTTACAGCTCCAAGCTCGTTTTTTACATTAACCTCTTAACGCTACTTTAACCTCTATTTTGGTACCTATAACGTAGTCAATATATGCATTAAAACTGACTGCCAGTCTGAGGCTTTAATCTGTTCTACACCAAGAGCCAATTCACATCCACCTTAACTGCTCAGAATTAATATAGGTATAAAAAATTCATCCAGTAAAAAGAGTTTTATGTTAACTTTCCTTTTCTAAGTTCAATTTAAACAGAACATGCAAGATAAATTGAAGATGGCCTCATTATGAAGTTAGTCATGAATTTTATTGTGCTGGCATAAATGGACACGTTGCCTACTGATATGTATATGAATATAAACGCATTTTAGAATGATATGCAGGGAGGCTTCAGGGAATGCCGTCGTCAAAGGTGCTTCTAAACGTTTTCTGGTTAACCGTTGTTTTTATAAGCTAGAAGAGGGCAAAGTGGTAATGATAAGAACATAAGAAGAGCCAGGCTGGATCAGACCAGGGTTCTAGCTAGCCTAGCATCTTGTTCACACAGTGGACAACCAGTTGCCCAGGGAAACCCACAGGCAGGGCATGAGTGCAACAGCACCCTTCCACCTAAGCTCCACAATCAACTGGTGTACATAAACTTACTGCCTCTGATACTGAGGATAGCATATCACCAGTAGCCGTTGACAGTCATCTTCTCCATGAATTTGTCCAGCCCCCTTTTTTGTGCAAGTAAATTCCATAGTTTATCTATGTGCTGTTGGAAGAAGTACTTCCTTTCTTCTGTCCAGAATCTCCCATTCATCTGGTTCATGAGATGACTTTGGGGTCCATACTATGAGAGGGAGAAAAACCTCTCTATCCTTTTTCTCCACACCAAGCATAATTTGGTAACCCTCTTTCATAGCTCCTTTTATGCATATTTTTCTAAGCTAAAGCATCCTAGCCGTTGCAATCTTTCCTCATAAAGCAGTTGTTCTACCCCTTTAATCAGTTTAGTTGCCACTTTCTGCATTTTTCCAGCTCTACAACATCATTTTTTAGGTATGGTAAATGACCAGAACTGTACATAATATTCTAGGTGCTATTGTACCATAGGTTTGTATGATAGCAATATGATATTGGCAATTTTATTTTCACTTTGGGGTGGACACTATCTGGGACTGGGGATTTATTAAGTTACAGTTTGTCTGTAAGGTAGAGAACTTTAGCTTTTGTCACCATTATCTGCTTTAGTTCCTCATACTCCTTTCCTAAAAGCAGCAATTCAGGCATAGATATCTGTCTTGTATCTGCTGTACTGAAGACAAATAAAAAGAATTCCTTCAGCTTCTCAATCAACTTCTCCCATGTGTTTCCCAGTGCCTAAAACATTTGGACACCTCCTCCCTGCATCTCTGAGCCACTTCATCCTCACTTGACTGGCTGTGCATGGAACAAGGAGCATTCTGGAGAAAGCCAGCTTAGTGGTCCTGGATTTTCTTACTAACCTACATTTGCCTTCCAGGACCTCACAACTCCATTTCCCCATGCCACTGATACATGGACTTAGGGGCACAGATTAGAGTCACCCCCCTTGAAGTCGAGGGGCTTCTCACGGCATTGGACATTATGAAGGCGCCAGGCCCTGACAAGGTACACCTGAGAGTACTTAGAGAGTTGGCAGGGGTTCTCTCACGCCCACTGGCCTCCATTTTTGAGACCTCGTGGAGAACGGGTGAAGTTCCAGAGGACTGGAGGGTGGCATCAGTGGTCCCAATTTTCAAAAAGGGTAGTAGAAGGGACATGGGGAATTATAGATCGGTTAGCCTTACGTCCATTGTAGGAAAAACAATGGAAAAGCTCATATTAGAGAGAGATCTAGTGATGCTAGATAGGGAAGGGAGGCTGACAGCCACACAACATGGCTTCTGCAAAAACAGGTCCTGCCAGACAAACCTTGTGGAATTCTACGACAAGGTTTTGAGATGGCTAGATGGAGGGGATGCAATGGACGTGGTTTACCTGGATTTCAGCAAGGCCTTTGACAAAGTGCCCCATGATATCCTGGTGGAGAAACTGAGGAGTTTTGGGATACACCAAAGCACTGTCCGATGGAATAGGGCATGGTTGACTGACCAAAAGCAGAGGGTAACCATTAGTGGGGAATCATCGGGATGGTGGCCAGTGACAAGCAGGGTCCCCCAGGGCTCTGTCCTGGGGCCGATCCTGTTTAATCTTTTCATTAACGACATGGAAGAAGGGGTGAACAGTCTGCTGATCAAATTCGCAGACGACACTAAAACTGGAGCAGTGGCCACAACTGAGGAGCAGGTACTCCAGATCCAAAAGGATCTGGACAGACTATGGAAGTGGGCAGGAGACAACAGGACGGCGTTCAATGTGGATAAGTGCAAGGTCTTGCAATTGTGGCATAGGAATAGGTGTCATAAGTACAGGTTAGGGGGCAAGTGGCTGGAGAGCAGCACTTGTGAAAGGGACCTCGGGGTGCTGGTTGACTGCAGGCTAAACATGAGTCAACAGTGTGATGCGGTGGTCAAGAGGGTGAGTACCACCCTTGGTTGCATAGCCAGAAGTGTGGTTTCTTGATCAAGAGAGGTATTACTACCACTCTATACAACTCTGGTGCACCCGCAACTGGACTATTGTGCTCAGTTTTGGGCCCCTCATTACAGAAAGGTTAGAGTCAGTGCGGCGTAGGGCCACAAGGTTGGTGGCCGGTTTGCAGAGGATGCTGTATGAGACGAGACTGAGGGAACTGGGTCTCTTCAGCCTAGAGAAGAGGAGACTCAGAAGGGATATGTTGGCGACATACAGGTATGTGAGGGGATGTCACACGGAGATGGGTAGAGACCTGTTCTCCCCTTCAGAGGAGGGCAGGACGCGCTCCAACGGAGCAAAGCTCAGGGAGCCAAGGTTCCATTTAGATACCAGGAAGCACTTCCTGACCGTTAGGACCCCGAGGGTGTGGAATGGGCTTCCACGAGAGGTCGTTGAGGCCCCATCAGTGAGTGTATTCAAAGATAGACTGGACATGCACATGGTGGGCATGTCATGAGCGGAACTGGCTGGAGCCAGGGGGTCAAACTAGATGGCCTGGGAGGCCCCTTCTGACTCACTCTTTCTATGACCACTGCCCACACATCAGCACTATCTAGATGGTGCTTGATGTCCTCTAGGGTTTGGATGACCCCTTTCAGAGTTCATCCCTCCACCATTGGCAGACATCCTCTAAAGCTTGGTCCTACAAAACAAGCCAAGCCATGAGGAAATCTGTGAACACGTGCGAACCTCCAGTTGCCCAACCGGCAATCTTCCCCAAGGGGGACAGCCACCCAAAGGACAAATGTAGAACATAGAGAGGCACTGTGAGTGAGTGTACTGGGTGCCATTCCTGGTGACTCTCCTTCCATGCCAATGCAGCCAGTGCTGACTGCACCAGGCACAGAAGAGGAGTGCTGCTTGCATAGTGCATGTGCCCAATTCCTGTTGAGCGCCCCAGAAACTCTGGGAGCACTCACAAGAGTTCAGGCCTGGTCAGTTCAATCTGGTTAAAAACAGAGCCTTAAAATGAGAGAGCTGAAACCCTGCAGTTTCCCATCAATCTGGGCAGCACTGTTATCAGGCACTCAGGTCACCATGTTTCAGTCTCTTCTGCTATGGTGAGATATATTGAATTCCCATTTAAATCAGAGTGATTATTTCTAAAGTTGCATCTATACATATGCTACTTTATATGCAGATTTTCCACAAGTCCATGGTAATTGAAAGGCACAGAGATTCCCCACTCCCCCCGGTCAAATGGGCCAAGTCTGGTCCAGGAAGTTCCCGATCACAGCACCTGGTCCAGCCACTGGATTCAGCACACAAGCCCAAGCTTGGGGAAACAAAGAACTTTATTAAAAGCTTAAAAGATAGGGGTGGAGGGACTAAAACACAGAATCTAAAAAGGATGAAAACAGGAAAGAGGGGGAAGGGAGGGGGAAAGGGAATTGGACAGCAGCAACAAGATGTGCTACAGCCAACAAAGAAATCCCAACTCCCAGGGGCTTATTGGCCCACTTGGACAAGGAAATAACAAACTCCTTCTATCCTAGCCTATACACAGTAACTCTACTTCTGGTAGCACAAGATACGCAGGATGCTACAGCACTCTTCATTTCATTTTAATGCCGCTCCATAGGCCACAGGGCTATCTGGCCAGCTTACAATAGAACAAAAAAATAAATATTCCAAACAAATACAATAATACATTAGAGCAATACAATCAAGCAATACAAGATTTAACTGTAAGCAAGACAAAATCAAAGCAAACCTCAGTACAATTATATAATACATAATACAATCCATAATAACACTAATAATGATATATTGATGGAGAACATGGTGGAGAGCACAGGTGACCCCCCTGCTGGTCTGTGGTGGGCAGGAAACAGTGGCAGATGCAGCAGGCAGGCTGTGGAAAGCCCTCAGTGGTATCCGCAAGAAAAAGAGCCCAGTATCTTAAGGCCCCACCATGCAGAAATGGCAGTAGGAATGGAACCTCCCCAGAGAGGAACAAAAGGCTGTTGAGTCCTTCAGACTTTATCCCCCTGCCAGCCTAGGTCAGCTGACCATGGGATGATGACCCTTCTCCCAGTCCTTGGGACCAGGCATTAACTCCAGGTGCCAGTTGTAAACCAGTCTTGCTGATATCCCTGGCATCCTTGAGGCCAATTATGGTAGCTCTTACCTCCTTAACATGGGAGGATGGTATCTTCCAGAGGTCTTGGATGCCAGATTCCAGCTACGCTGGCACCTGGTATTTCCAGTATTTTGTCAGTTCCTAGATGAATCCTTCCCCAGCCTCCTGGCATCTGGTTCACCTTACATCCATACATACATTTTCTGAATTCTCTTATGCTGCTGCATTTCTTCCTTTTTGGCAATGGGAAAGCAGCTGTTCTCTTCCTGATAAGAAAGAATGCTCCATATGATTTCAGACTACAGGTAACAAATCTGATATTAGAATACGCCCCTATGAAAAGAAAATTTCTGTTTATAGTTAACCCCCGGCTCCAGGCGGCTCTGCTCACGGCATGCCCACTGTATGCATGTCCAGCCTGTCCTTGAACACCCTCACCAATGGGGCCTCAACCACCTCCAGTGGGAGCCCATTCCATACCCTCGTGGTCCTAACTGTCAGGAAGTACTTCCTGCCATCCAAATTAAACCTTGGTTCCCTGAACTTCACTCAGTGGCACAGAGAGGGATGAGCATAGCACAGAGAGGGATTAGATACAAACATCATCTATTTTTGGCTGTTTGTTTGTTTGTTTTTTGTATTATAATGTTTTTATTGTATTTTTATCCATTGTTTTTATGGATCGTGTAAACCACCCAGAAAGCTTTGGCTGTGGGGCAATATAGAAATGAATAATGATAAGGATAATGATGGTATGCAATACATGCAGTCTGGAAAATATACAGGCCAATGTAATGCGCAAAGGTTTCTCATTCTGCTGCATGTGTAAGTCCAGCCTTCACAAGGACACTCATAGAACCTCCTGCAAGTGGGAGGGTACAGATAAAGTACAGTGATATGTATATTGTCATTCACTGGATATTCTTTGAAGGATAAGAACTTGAATAACCTATTAGGTTTACAGTTGTTTGCACATTTATATAACAACAACAACAACAACAACAACGGTGGATTGAGATATGGGATTTCATGGATATATTTCAGCTGTATTTGCCAGGGAATGGCACTCATAGTAGAATAGCCAAGTCATAGCTGGTGTAGCATGTTCCCAAACTCAGATCATTTCTGAGATCTCATTCCTAGTTATCCATTTGTCTGTTTTATTTTGTTTTAATTTCCATTGGTGTTATCAAACACCATTTGCCAGCTGAAGAAAGACATGGAGAACTGGGTGGTTCAGTTAATCCTGTGGTGCAGTTTCTCCTGCCTAGAGAGGCTCTCTCCCTGAGAATTGTCAGCACTAGTCTGACCAGCCAAATACTGGATGTGTGGCAGCTCTAGCTGAGCAGATCAGAAGCTACAGTGACTTGTCTCAGAATGACCATTAATTTAAACAAGACTTGAAGAAGCCTCCATATAAACTGGAATGTTGGTCTAGGCTACTTCATATATAGAATGAGCAGATCACATAGAAACTTGAAGATATAGCTAATCCAGTCTGTACGGCTTTCCTCCAGGTTGCCTAACAAGCAGCCAGTAAGTGAGTGGCCAACCTGCAGCACAGCATGCTGGCATGACCTGCAAGCAGAGTGCAGGTGAAGGCACCATTGCTTATCACCTTCATACGAACTCCTCTTGGGTTGTGGTCATTCTTGTCATTGTTGTTGTCCTCGTCCTCCCCACTTCCAGTACCAAGAACAGTTAGCTGAATACCAACAATTTTAAAGCCCAAACAGGGCTGGTGAAAAACAAAAACACGTAGCAACATAAAACATCCTTTAAAAAAGGTAAAAAGAAGACTCAGAAGAAGGCAACCCCCTCTCACATGCAGAGAATGTTGAGTGTCAGCTGGAGAAGAAAACTGGAAAATCAACTGTGTGGGGGGAAGAGTGACTTGACCTACTTCTGACCGTTACTGCTGATACTGCTGTGGAGAATGGTATGCCTGCTTGGATAGCTAGGATCCTAAATAGGGACACTCCTTCTAGCAGGCTCCCCAGCTTTGGAGGACATTTTTGCTTGCAATTGTGCACACTTGAGCAAGGTTGCTGATATAGACACCATTTGTGCAAATTTCAAGATTCTTCTCACTAGTGCAAAATGCCACTATTAACCCAAAAAAACAAAACAACCCTGCGTAACATTCTTATATTAGCTGGACTCACGACAGATAGAATTGAAACTACTGGAGCAAAGAACAGAACAAAATCCACAGGTCAGAACTGGAGAATTGGTCAAGTTGTCTCCCTCACAATATAGAATTCCTATATATACCTAAATCATCCCAGTTCCTTTGTGGTTTCTGAAAACCGAATTCCAGTTTTACAGACCTTTTAAAACAGCTGCATGGAAACATTCAATAAGCACATCAACTTTTACTGGAACAAGATTCCAACAAGCTTGAAAGGCTCTTTAATGGTTTTGGAAATCTGTTTTAAATGATAAACAGAACTGCATTTAGTGCAGTTCAGTGGTAATGTTGCTTTTTATGTTAATCGCTCTTTACTTAGCTATATCTTTGTATCATGCTTAGTATGCAGAACAGCAAGTTGCTTTTTGTTTGTGCAGCTATGTAAAATGCTGTTTTCCAAGCAGTTATGTTAAATCCAAGTCTTGTTATACAGAATTGTTACTTATTAAAATTAATGTTTAATTCTTTTTTTTTTAAGTGAGGATTAGGTATGTGTTGATTTTCTCGAATATGAGCACTTGCAAAACCCAGCAGTGGCAGAAACAGCATAATATAATGAACCAGTTTCATATTATCTTTACAGCCAGTTGTTTTTAAATGTAGTTGTAAGTTTTCATGTCACCTTCCTGCATGTTCCACTTTACTGTCAGTTTTAAAAATCCTAGAAGTCTGTATTTAATTCAAATAACATGCTTATGCTAATGAAAGTTTGTTTCCATCATCGTAGCAGTGGTCTTAATTAACAGCAATAATAAAAATAGGAAGAATGTTCCAGTATTTTATCATTAGACTAATAAATATTAGCATTATTTCATGCTTCTTGAATGTCTGAAGTACTTCAGATAAATTAGGTCAGAACTCCTTAGAGTAACTTTGCAAAGGCTGAATAAAGGTTTCTAAAGCAAGACCTCAAGCTTCCAGGATGTGCTTTGCCTTCCCCAATTACAAGCCTCTAAGCAGATATTTGTGCTTGACATGTGAAAGTCTCCAAGGTAGCCTGGGACTTGGGAAAGTTTCGGAGTGCCTTGTGCATGCAGTTACAAATATCCCATTCCAACTTAAGCCCTATGCAAGTAAATATCTGCATAGGTGAACCCATAGTTAATTTTGATGAGTAACTGGAGCTCACAGTATAGACCCTTATTTGTATGAAGAGAGCTTGTATGGTTGTAAAAAAAAATACAATGGCTTTCATTATTTCAGCCTCTTTTTCTCAGGATAAAGCTGCTGTCGGATCAACAAGCAATACAGCAATGTGAATGGTGTGTGGATTTATCACATGCATTTTTACTAGTGTTGAGTGTTGCCCGACTGGGCTAGCTATCTTCCTGGCCAGATTTTCCAAAACCTTATATTCATTTTGTTATCGGCTCCACCTGATGCAGTTAGTGGTCTCCTGAAATATGAACAACCATTGATCTCTTGTCACATACTGTATTTCCTGGGCTCTGTGGTTGGTTGGACATAGAATATATATTTATATCTTGTCTATATATTGCTTTTTATTCTTTCTGACTCACTGCCCAGTTAGAGTATCTCTCCATTTTTGTAACACTTGCCTGCTCTTCTTCATCATCCATTTGAGCTTTCAGGAGAAGTTGAAAAGTGATGGTAAAGTTTGCTTTGATCCTAAGAATACAGAACTGTCCTGCTAAATTAAGCCACAGATCCCTCTTGCTCAGTAGTCACCCCCCTACCCACCCAATGGCAGCCAGCAAGCCTCTGGGAGCTCACAAGCAAGATACAATGGAGGTAACCTCCCCTTTTGTTTTGACCACACCATCTGGTATACAGTCTCTGAGGCCAAGCACTCACCTGGCTATTATGCTGAGCTATCTTCTGGAAGCATTCTGCTGTTAAATTGTTTTTTGGCTGACTTTTTCTTGTTTGCTTTTCTTGCTTATTAAGCTGTACATCCATTGTTTGCATTGTTTGTGTGCTGCATTTCTTAGCTGCTTTTTAGGGCATACACTTGAAAGACAGACATGAAATAATTACATGGAGTGTGCAAGAGAGCACACACAATCATTGCAATAAATGCTAACTATTCAGGATCCTACTGCTTTTGAACCTAAAGATTCTGTTTGACTGGTCAAACTATTTGCTGTTGATAAAGTTACCTTCCTTTTTTCCTTCTAGAACTTTACTGCATGTTGAGGCACTGAAATCCATTGCATGCAGTCTGATACTTCATATGTTTTTCAAAATCATTGCATAGTATAGCTCCTCCTCAGTGAGCTCAGTGTTTAAAATTAATTTACCATTTTTATCAATCCAATATAGTCCATTAAAGCTACAGTGCTACTATGCCCCCACTTGATGTTATTTTTTTAGCACAGCTTCTTACATTCTGTACTACGTTTGTGCTCACAGAAGGAAATATATTTTGGTTCATGAATCACCTGATCATTTCAGCATTAAACTGGGCAAAGACATCCATTTGAGATGCAATTATATGCCTGTTTTCACAGAAAACCCCTTTCAATTTCCAGTCATACTGGCTAGTGGATTTTGGGAGCTGTGGGATTTTCTTCTGGCTAAGCATGCCTATAATTGTGCCCTTAGTATTGTCAGGGGCCAAGGCTTGGGCAATAGAAACAAGGCAGTAGCAGTGGAACCAGAGCAACAGATCTTGAGGCCAGACAAGTACAAAGGTGAAATCCAATAGCAAAGTCCAAGTCATAATCACAGAGCAGGCCAAGATTGGAAACCAGAAGTAAGGATCAGGGCAAGCTATAGACATGGTCATAGACAATTCAAGGGTGAGAACCAGCAAGACAAATTGAGGTGCTGTTACCTCAAGAAAGTACAACTGGGCAGGATACATGGCAAGACAGAATCAGGCAAGATGAACCACAACTAGCAGGGAAACATAGGTTGCAAAGGCAACACAGCAAGGTAGGATACATGGCAAAGCAGGACATGACAAAAAAGGATATATACAACAATGCAGGACTGGGAATAGGCAAGATGCAGGCACTATAGCATACAGGAAATCCTGTGATGCTGAAGCCAGTTCTGAAGCAAAGAGCTTGCTGTTATATTGCTCTTCCCCCGGGACTCTCAGGTAGCACTCGTCAGGAGAATGAGCACTTCAGCAGTATCTAGGACTGATCTTGCAAATACTTAGGTGGGCTTTCTGGTTCTGGCCAGCAGTTGGAGCCCCAGAACAGCTCAGATCCTGACAAGTATATGAAACATAAAACATCCCCTGCTGGGTGGGGCAAAGGTGTATTTGCAGTTGGTAGTGTAGACTGGGGTTTAACAGTTGTGGAAGGAGCATGATCCTCAGGCAAGCTGAGACACATTGTCCCAAAGATTCTGAACCTGAAGTCTGGTGAGCCATTTGTCCAATTCTTAGAATTCATTGGTAAGTTCTCACCCAGTCCTTTATGGGAAATTACAATTCTAGAATGTTGCACTTCCAATTGTGAACTTGTCCTAGAAGAACAATACAATCTTCAAACAAACTAAATGGTCATTCTTACTAAGGTTAGTCCGGGGAGCTTTTAGAAATATCTATGTAGGCTAGTGGATGTTCCATAGACTTACAAACAAGACTAGCCAATGCTAAACATAACTGAAATTTTGAGTGAAATCAAATTTGAAGTGAATTGGTAGTTCTTCATAAGGTGGAACATCTAAGGATTTCACAGGGAAACCCAAAGAGCATCAGTAAGACTAGTGACATTTCTCAGGTGGTTATTATTCATCCCCTATGAATACCTACATTTTTGTAGCTTTCCTTAAACCTGTTCTCTTGAACTATACACTAACTAGTCTGAAAGGTTTGGAGTTTTTGTTTTGCTTTACATTTTCTGAACAAGTAAAAAGGTGTCTTGGTCCTATGGCAACATGATGTCAAAATTATTTCTGTTAGCCTACTTTGCTCAATACAACTTTGTGCTAACATTTGGTAAAGTGTCTACTATCTCGTAAGCTTGAAATTAAACAAAGTAGTGAAAATACCTTGCCAGTTGTTTCTGTGAAATACCAATCTACAAATGGATAGAAATGGCTGAAAAATTACACTAATTTTGTCTGGGCTGCCATTCAAAATATTGACCTCAATTGCATACTGAGGATGTAGCCAACATTAAGGATACAAAGGAATTTTCCCTCAGGTTTAGATCTACTATTTGGGGTCACTTGAAATTGTTAAACCCTTCCCCCTTGTATAACACTATTAATTGAAAGAGTGTTCCTAAAGGGTTCACAGTGCTGCCAGTTTTAAGATGGTTCTGCTCTAATTTACTGGGTGTTCCCAGAGGGGGATGCTGGGGGCTGCTGCCTGTACCTTTGCATTGTAGTTTATGAGGCCCCTCAGTTCTTGGGCTATATGACATGGGTCAGTTCTCATCCATTCAAACTCTCCTTTTTTCCCTCAGTTGGATTCATGCAGCACCTCTTTCCTTCCTCTCCCACACAAGCCACCTCTAGGATCCAGCTTTATTCTCCACAGTGTAGACTTACCGATCTTTATCAGCTCCTTTTCACATGGTGGTTCTGCTCTACTTTAGTAAGAGTTCCCAGAGGGGGATACTGGGGGCTCTCGCGTATACCCCTGTGTTTTTGTTAATGAGCCTCCTCAGGACTCTTCCTTATGCTTCTAACATCTGAAAGTCCAGTGGGAGAGGCCATTTCGAGTTTCTGTATTGAGTATCTAGTGCTATCTCTTTTACTGATACCAAGGAGGCTATGAAAGTCCTAAACTATTGACTGGAACAGTGAGGGACTGAATGTGAATAATCAAACAGGTGCAATCCAGACAAGAAATGTATTCTGGAGGGTCTCCTGGGATTCCCTTCATCAGATTTTGAGGGTGCAGGGAAGAGGAAATTACTGCTCCCTATCTGTTGGTGCCACAGTTTCTGTCAGCATAATAACGCAATTAGAATCAAATCTTCTCCCACAAAATCAGACAGGATCCACTGTGTGCCAGAAGTTGGGCACAGATGTGGACTCAGCCTTGCATTGGTTCTAAGTGATGAGAAATACCTCTAATCAAAATCCAGGAGAGTGTCAGATGTTGCCAATCAAAGTAGATAAATACTGTTCTAGATGGATCAATAACCTGACTTGGTGTGAGGCAACTTTACTAGTTTGTATGTCCAAAAAAGAAAATAGGTGTATACAATGACTGGGAGAAGGTACAAAATACAAGAGTGACTAAAGCTTCAGTATGTGTATGTCTACACCAGTAGGAACATAGGAACAGAGCAAGTCAGAAGGGGTCTCCCGGGCCATCTAGTCTGACCTCCGGCACCAGCCAGCTCCGCTCACGACATGCCCACCATGTGGACGCCCAGCCTATCCTTGAACACCCGCACCGATGGGGCCTCAACGACCTCTCGTGGAAGCCCATTCCACACCCTCGGGGTCCTGTCAGGAAGTGCTTCCGAGCATCCAAACGGAACCTTGGCTCCCTGAGCTTTGCTCCGTTGGAGTGTGTCCTGCCTTCCTCTGCAGGAGAGAACAGGTCTCTACCCACCTCCATGTGACATCCCCTCACATACCTGTATGTCGCCAACAGGTCCCCTCTGAGTCTCCTCTTCTCCAGGCTGAAGAGACCCAGTTCCCTCAGTCTCGCTTCATACCCCATCCCCTGCAAACTGGCCACCAACCTTGTGGCCCTACGCTGCACTGACTCCAACCTGGCTATATCCTTTCTGTAATGAGGGGCCCAAAACTGAACACAATACTCCAGTTGCAGGCGCACCAGAGTCGTGTAGAGTGGTAGTAATACTTCTCTTGATCTAGAAGCCACACTTCTGGCAATGCAACCAAGGGTGGCGTTTGCCCTCTTGACCACCACATCACACTGCTGACATGTTTAGCCTGCAGTCAACCAGTACCCCGAGGTCCCTTTCACAAGTGCTGCTCTCCAGCCACTTATCACCTAACCTGTACTTATGTCAGCTATTCCTATGTCCCAAGTGCGAGACCTTGCACTTATCCACATTGAACGCCATCCTGTTGTCTCCTGCCCACTTCCATAGTCTGTCCAGATCCTTTTGGATCTGGAGTACCTGCTCCTCAGTTGTGGCCACTGCTCCAGTTTTAGTGTCGTCTGCGAATTTGATCAGCAGACTGTTCACCCCTTCTTCCATGTCGTTAATGAAAAGATTAAACAGGATCGGCCCCAGGACAGAGCCCTGGGGGACCCCGCTTGTCACTGGCCGCCATCCCGATGATTCCCCGCTAATGGTTACCTTCTGCTTTTGGTCAATCAACCATGCCCTAATCCATCGGACAGTGCTTTGGTATATCCCAAAACTCCTCAGTTTCTCCACCAGGATATCATGGGGCACTTTGTCAAAGGCCTTGCTGAAATCCAGGTATACCACATCCACTGCATCCCCTCCCTCTAGCCATCTTGAAACCTTGTCATAGAATTCCACAAGGTTTGTCTGGCAGGACCTGTTTTTGCAGAAGCCGTGTTGTGTGGCTGTCAACCTCCCTTCCCTATCTAGCATCACTAGATCTCTCGTTATTATGAGCCTTTCCACTGTTTTTCCTACAATGGACGTAAGGCTAACTGGTCTATAATTCCCCATGTCCCTTCTACTACCCTTTTTGAAAATTGGGACCACTGATGCCACCCTCTAGTCCTCTGGAACTTCACCCGTTCTCCACAAGGTCTCGAAAATGGAGGCCAGCGGGCGGGAGACAACCCCTTCCAACTCTCTAAGTACTCTCGGGTGTAACCTGTCAGGGCCTGGCGCCTTTGTAATGTCCAATGCCCTGAGGAGCTCCTCGATTTCAAGGGGGGTGACTCTAATCTGTGCCCCTAAGTCCTCAGCCTCATCTAATCTCCTATGCGGATATCATCCATCCTGCTTTGGGGAGAACACAGAGGCAAAATAGTCATTTAGCATCTGTGCCTGTTCCCTCATATCAGTCACTGGATCTCCTTCTTCCTTATTTAGTGGTCCCACCACTTGTCTCCCCTTCCTTTTCCTATTTACATGCTGAAAGAAGCCCTTTTTGTTGCTCTTGATATTCTT
>NW_025335269.1:9382114-9421928 GCF_004798865.1 Varanus komodoensis | reverse complement strand
GTGACTGATATGAGGGAACAGGCACAGATGCTAAATGACTATTTAGCATCTGTGCCTGTTCCCTCATATCAGTCACTGGATCTCCTTCTTCCTTATTTAGTGGTCCCACCACTTGTCTCCCCTTCCTTTTCCTATTTACATGCTGAAAGAAGCCCTTTTTGTTGCTCTTGATATTCTTGGCAAGTCTCAGCTCGTAATCAGCCTTAGCCTTGCGAAGAATCCTTCTGCAACAGGCCTCCTCCTCCCGGTATAGGAAGCGATGTGACCTGGCTGTCACCGCCGAGTGAGTCACCCAAGTAATATCCGGGAGATTGAAATCTCCCATAATTACTGTGTCTCTCCCCCGAGATATCCTTAGAATCTGGCCTGTCAGGACATCATCCAGGGTCTCAAGTTGACCCGGAGGGCAATAACATACCCCCACTGCCAGGTCTCTTTCCCTGTCAAAACCCCTAAGTTTCACCCAGACTGCCTCTACCGAATCCCCATCTGTGCTGCATTCTATCTCACTGCATCCTATCCCTTCCCTGACATATAAAGCCATGCCCCCACCTCTCTTTCCCTTCCTGTCCTTTCTAAAAAGGTGATACCCTTCTATGTAGGATGTCTACATAGATGTATCTAAACCAGTAGGATGTCTACACACTTGCTGGTGCTGTTTTTCAGATATCCCACATATGTGTTAGTTGAATGGATTTGATGTTATTCTACCCAAATATATAATTGACTGATGCCCTAGTATATTTTAGATTGTTTTCTTCCTCATATTTTTGTTTAATTTTCTTCTGGTATATTGATTGTAAGCTAAATCACACTACAAGCCACCCAGAGACGATTCACATAGGATGGGATAAAAATAATAATAAGCCCAGGTACTAATCAGCCAATGATCCTCTTGTTGGGTAACTCCCATACCATTTCTAAATTAGTCAATGCATTTCACTATTATTTTATCCATGGGTTCTTTCAATCCCACTAGAGTTTTTAAAAAGTTAACTTCCATTATAAACACACAACTTTAGATGCTATACTTCCAGTTTAAAACTTTGGCATGCAAAGGCTCAGTCCAAGAGCTAGAAAATATTTTGCACAACCAAAGCAGTTTGACTCATTGTATGTTATGCCATTTGATTTACAATAAGATTCAAAGGTGCCACACACTGAACTGGAAATCTGGCAACCTAATATTACCACAAATTCATCACCCCAAACTTGTAGAAGCAAGGGAAGTATATAAGCATTGAGAGGCGGTTTGCTGTAGATACACTCTGTACTTTTTTGAGTAAACGAACCTATCTTTATTATCTCACAGTATAATTTTCTGTTCATCTCCCAGCATCAGTTTATTTCCTTGGTACCCCACAAGCATTCATTCACCCTAAGGGAAGGCAGGTGGCCACATTATCATTTACCTATCCACGGGGTTCCACTGACAGCAGTTTATCTTAAATTTCCACCTGCTCACCAGAGAAATTCTGCTTGTAAAAACTCAGGATGGGACAAAATGAATTGTCATAACCTCTGGCGGTTCTCCTAGAATCCCCAACTTCCCTGGCTGCTGCTTTTCAGGGTGCAGATTCCTGAAAAGATTTTCAGAAACCATGCTTTTCCCTCTCTTCCCCAATCCCACCCTCAACAGAGCAAGAGAGAGAGTGCGAAAGAGAGAGAGAGATTGTGTAACACTGACAATGCCTTTAAGTTTTAACAGGAAGAAGTCTAGGTAGCCTGAACAACCAAATAGATATTTTTCCTTGTGATTAATTCTCCATGGTTTTTCTATGCTATAATTTTTAATTTCAGATATCCTGGCTCCCACTACTGAAAAATTTCCCTTCCCTTCTGATACCTCTAGGCCTGTCTCCTTTGAGCAGCAGTTTATCAGGACTTTTGGTTTGGGATCCCCATTGATAGAGATCACCATCCACAGGACACCAAGTTATTTTAGCTGTAGAATCTGAAAACCGTAGGCTGCTTTGGGAACCTTCACCTTACATGACTTGCCAGTATGCCACTGGCAAAGAATTGTACAACTGCTCAAGCCCAACAAGATGAATAGCAACATTTGAACCTCTCCAACCAGCAGTTCAGCAGATGGCCCAAACAGCACTTCACTTGCATAAAGGTCTCATTAATCTTCTGCAGGACATTTCAGAAGTCAACCCAAGCCATTCCATCCCTTGTTTCCTTTTCAAAGCATTGTCTCTAGCCTCCTCTAACTGCTACTCTCCATAAGGCCCACTTGAGCTGGTAAATGTATCATGCATTCATTGTGAGGTATGTGAAAATCACTGCATACTCTCTCATAGCTGAAGAAGAAAGTTACTATGCCATCCCCTGCATGAGTTTATGGAAATCTCATACCAAAGTGCAAGGGAAATGTTTAATTTATTTATATTTATATTATATTGTTTATGTACTTTGGAATTTTATTTGTGTAAGCTGTCCTGAGGCTCTTGCAAAGGACAGCATACAACTATCTTAAATAAATAAATAAATAAATAAATAAATAAATAAATAAATAAATAAATAAATAGCTGTAGGCAGCAAGCTAGACTTGGGCTACATGACACAGTTCAATTTTCATGTGTTCAAATGCTCTCTTTTCCCTCTGTTGGAGTTCATGCAGCACCATTTTCCCTTCTCTGCATTTCCATACAGGCCACCTCAAGGCTCAAGCTTTATTCTCCACAGTGTAGACTTATGGATCTTTATCAGCTCCCTTTCACTTGGATGCTTTCTTAGGAGGTATTTTCTAACCTAATCTAATCTAATCCTTCTAACCCAGCCAAACTACTTTAAAAAATGATTTCAGTTGTTCTGTGACTTTTTCCCTGAATGTTCTGGACATCAAATTCTTAGGCGATTCATAGCTGCCACTTACGGTTCCTTGGAAAGAGGTAGGACTTTCTTCTTATCATTGGCTGTGTTAATTCAAGGCCAGGACATGGGACTCACCTCATACGCCCACCTTCTAATCCACCCTCACCAAATTGTTTGCACTTTAAAAATAATGCTGCATTTATTTATGAATGGATGAACATTCAGAACAAGGAGTAACATGCAACACATGGCAACTATCTAAAGAGCAGGGCTTAGAGCAGCATGAATAACTGGCCAACATGATTTCTTCAGATATTTATGACTTGTGAAAAGCAAAACAGCATCTTCCGGATGTTTATCCGCAGCAACAAGAGAGGAAGGCTCAGAGCAGCATGAGTAAGTGGCCAAGCTGTCTCCACAACCAGTAGGTTTCCTCTTTCATAAGTACAATTGAGAAAGAAGTCATGAAATGTCAGTTATTGGCTCTGCTGTGTAAGTCCAGAATGTGCAAAACTCTCGTGTCATTTCTTCAAATATCTCTGACTTTAGCATCTTTAGGATGTTTATCCACCCAAACAGTTAAGAGATTTTTGTAGCAGTAGGATTTTCAGATTGCTGAGATTGTATGTTAGTGTGTATATTTGCAACCCAGCATGTAGATGTGGCTCACCGTTTAAAGGGCTACCAGTCTTGCTAATGCTTCTGGTTATTCCCTATCTGCTTTGTGGCTTCCTAATAATTCATTCTCATTCTCCAGCTGTTTGCTTTGCAACCAGCTAATACTTACTCTTGATCCACATCAGTGCTTCCTCACCTTTCATTGCATTTCTCTATATCTCTCTGCAGAATGCAACCATACTGCCCACCTGCCCCACAGTTTTGCATAGACATGGATTAATTATTTGGAAACCCATTGCTTTATTCAGGACTCCTATTCATAATTGCAAATAGGCCAAGATGACTTCCAAAAATGAACTATGATTGTGTGTTGCCTCTCTTATATAAAACAGTTTCCCCCACCACATCCTTGATTATGCAGACTGAAACTCGTTATTCTAATTATCTGTGCCCTCCCAGTAAATAATCCTGCATATATCATAACATCTATTTTTGAAACATTTGAGATGCATCCCAGATTCACAGCAATATTTGGTTTTACTCTTCCTAACTGATTTTTTTCTGTACTAGTATTGCTAAGTATTCTCTGATTTCTATGTTTTGTAAATAATTTTGGATTTCCTGAACATGATCATCACCAAGATAGATACATTCTTCTCTTGTCACTTTCCAGTCTGTGTGTCTTTCAGGAGCCATAACATCCATTTGGGAAATACATTTGGGGGAGGGTTGTTCTGATTTCCTTGCAAAAAGAATGTTAAAAACATAGGGGGCTTTGGGCAAGGGAGCTGTTGTATCAAAACAACAGTGGAAATGCATTTTATTGGACACAGTCTGATTTTCTCTTTGGCCTCCCACAGTTTAGTTCTCATTTAAAAGCATTCATGAAAGAGTGTTTCAGATTGTTTGTAATGTTAAAAAGCCTGGTACCCATGTTCCTAAGATAAGTGTTTTGATTGTCACCAGCAGTTTGTTTCCCAGGAAGAACAGCAATCTTATTTTTGTTTTGTGCTGCATATTGTAAATGAGTTTGGCTGACATGATTTCTGTTTCTTACTCTAAACATAACTGGATACATCTTTTTTTCCCATTTCTCCACTAAAATTTAACTGTTTAAGTAGTAATCCAGCATCCAACTTGTGCATGTCTCCATTGCAGTAACTGGAATGCCTTGTAGAATTATGCACTTAAGATTCAAATTCTTGGTTTTGACTGAAATGAACTAACACGTTTTAGCCCTGAATATATTTTTTGAATATTCTTATATATTTTGTAATTTGCCCAACGAGCCTGTGAGAAATATGATAAATGTAATAAATTTGAAGGTTCCTGCTTGGGCATACTATCTAACAAATATTGAAAGAATCCAAAAGAGAAGACTGTCTTGAGACTTCCAGCATTAGCAGCCAATAAAAGATAGAAATACGGCCCATAGCTTTGCATATTGAAGTGATCCATGGACTTAGAATTCAAATATGGCCACAATAAGAATTGGGAGTGTCAGGAATACTTCCTTAACAATTGCTTAGAAAGTCAAAGTTTATGCTGCAAATCCTGATTCTTCATGATTCCTTGAGTTGCTCAATCATGTATTCACTGTGACAAATGCACTGGTGCTGAAATAATATGCTTGCTTACCTCTCTGAAAACTGGGATCATTTTCAAGATGTTTATTCTTCAGCTGTGTTCAGATGGCATAAGACAGTTTGGCATGATGAAAATAAGCTGCAGCAAGCCTATGACTTGCATGGTTTACCCATCCTTTACCTCCTCTAATGTAGCTGCAAGGAACTCAAAAACATTTGCCTCTTCCTTTCTGATAAGCTACATTTTAGTGTTATAGCCTAGCAGCCATACACTGAGATTAATCTTAATAATGGTGTTTTCTTTAAGGCAGTTTTTTAACTCGTAGACTGAAGTTGGCTTGTTTCAAACAAACCAAGCCTAAGATTAGCCACAGTATGTCAAGTTTCAATGAAATATCAAGTTCTGCTTACTCAGAAATGAGAATGAAAGCTTCCAAACCCTCACTGTGGCTCAGTGTCCAAGCATGATTAATTGCTGGGTTTATTTATTTATATTAAAAACTTTTGTATGCCATCCTTTATATAAATATCTCAGGACAGCTTACAGCAATTTAAAAGAACAATTTAAAACATCTAATAACATCCAATAACAAATTAAGACAGTAATACTGTGTAAAACAATAAATAGACATCAAATAATCAGATTAAGTCAAAACAAAATAGCAAAAGCAACTGCAAGAACCATTAAAGCTATTAATTTTTAAAATATCGCTTAAATAAAAAGGTTTTGACCTGGTGCCGAAAAGAGTATAAGCTTGGGTAGAAGAGGACCATCTGCTCCAACCCCATGCCCACTGCAGAACTCCAAGTTAAACCATCCCTCTCAGATGGCTGTCCAGTTGCATCCTGAATGCCTCTAGTGTGGGAGAGCCCACAACCTTCTCAGGTGATTGGTTCCATAGTCACACTGCTCTAATAGGAAATTGTTCCTGATATCTAGGCAGAATTTGGCTTCTTGTAACTTCAGCCTGTTATTCTGTGTCCTGCACTCAGGAATGACCAAGAAGAGACACTGATCTTCCTCTTTGTGATACACTTTCAAGGACTTATACAGTGGTGTCCTATCTTCCTTCAGTCTTCTCTTCTCCAGGCTCAGCATGACCAGTTCTTTCAATCCCTCCTCATAGGGCTTTGTTCCCAGTCCCTGGATCATCCTTGCTGCCCTCCTCCGGACCTTTCCAACTTTTCTGCATCTTGCTGAAACTGTGGTGCTCAGAACTGGACGCAGTACTCCAGATGATGCCTAAGCAGTGCTGAGTCAAAGGAAACTAGTACTTCATTTGACTTGAAAATTAATGCATCCTAAAATATCATTTGTCCTTTTTGCAACCATATCACATTGTTGACTTGTATTCCACTTGTGATCTGCAGCAGTTCCAAGAGCCTTCTTACTTGTAATATTTTTGAGCCAAGTATTCCATTTCTTATCACAATACATTTGGTTCGTATTTCCTAGGTATTTGTTCCTACTGAATTTCATTCTGTTGTTTTCAGCCCAGTGCTCCAACCTGTCAAGATCACCTTGAATCTTCCTTTGCTATCCAGGGTATTAGCTATCCTACCCAGGTTTGTGTCATCTGCAAATCTGAGAAGCATTTCCTGCCCTTTTCCATCCAAGCCATTAACACATGTTGAACAGCACTGGGCCACAACTGAACCCTGAAGTACCCCATTTGTTACCTCTCACTAGTTTGAGAAGATGCCATTGATGAGTTCTCTTTGAGTCCAATACTGTAACCAACTATGGATTCACCTGATAGTTGTTCCATCTAGCCCACTTTTAGCCAATTTGCTAATCAGGATATCTTCCTCCTCCTTTCCTATTTCCCCCTTCAATCCTTCTGCAATACCCCAACAGACATTGCAGGAGCACCAAAATGTCCCCTGAGCCATGACAAGCCATACAGCAATGTATGTGGCTTGCCTAAAAAGTACCTCTGTGTTATCCATGCTTTGAAAATGAGGACAGCCAAGGATGGCTTGACCTTCCCCTGCAAAAAAAAAGTCTGAGGGTTCTGTTGCAAAGCATGCTTTTCACACCCCACCTCTTTAAAAACATCTTTAAAATATTAGCAGTGGGCTACAAAATTGCAGTTTGGCAGGGACATTTGTCTGCATGAGCACAGTATCCAAATCAAAGTACAACTCCGTAGCCCTCCTCAAACTATTCTAATTTTTAAGTCACCCATTTGCAGAAAAATCCTCAGCATTTTTGCAGGTGCTCACATGACCCTGGGCTGCCCTCACTTTCCTAGCTGTGTTCTGCTTTTCAGAAGTGGCAAAGCTAACAGAAACCTCGTGTGGGTGAGCATGAGGCTTGTCATTTAAAGGGGCAAGCCTAACACACTTCACAAAGGTTTGCCCAAATTTTGAGCTGCCCTTCCCACTGCTAGCAGAGAAGAGTGGGGCTTTTTCCAGCTGTCCCTAAGTGTTATTTTGACATTTTGCTCTGGCAGCCATTCACCAGATTCTTTGCAAGTCTTTCTGCCATTTTGCCAAGGAGCATTCTGAGGTTTGGGCTTGATCAGGGCTTATTTTGTCATCTGGGTTCAGTCCTGCAAAGTGAGCCAAGCCAAGGAAAAGTCTGCAAATGCTAGTGGTCCCTGATTGTGCAAGTGGGAACATTTCGTATCAGGAGTGGCTGCAGGATACAGGTGCAGCAAGCAGGTGTACCAGGCACCATTCCCAGAGAGCAAACTTCTTTCCCCGCTCACTGCTGCTGGCTGTGGAGGAGGAGTGCTGCAAGTGGGCACACCAGGTGTCATCCCTGGCAACCAACCTTCCTCCCCATCTACTGCATCCAGTGGTGGCAGGCACAGAAGAGGGGTATAAGTTGCACAGTGTGTGGAGCTCAATTCCTGATGAGCACCTTGCAAACACTGGATGCATTTACCAAGAATTCTGGGCCGCTGCAAAGTAGACCAGAAACCAGGGAGCCAAGCCCAGGGAATCTGGCAGCTTTCCATCCCCAAACAAATTCTTTGCACATTCCTAGTCTCTGTGTATCACACATGCATAAAGGAAGATAATGCAATTCCAGGAGCTGTGTCCTAATGGTATCCCTCTATTGTTAAAGCCAGACGGTACATGGGAATTGTCAGAAGATAATCTCATTGTGCAGTACTCATGCCAATATAATGCGCCATTGTTTTGTGCTGGTGAGAGTGTTGGATTGGAGACCTGCTTTCTAGTCCCCACTCAACCATGAAGCTTGCTTAGGTGCCTCTGAGCCAATCACTCACTCCTAGCCTAAACTACCAGACAGGGTTGTTGCTTTGAGGCAAAAAGGAGCTCTGAGCCACCTTGGGTTCCTCACCAGAGGAAAAAGCATAGGATATAAATGAAATGTAATAATAATAATAAAGGTGAGAAAGAAGGGTCAAGGACAAGGAAGCTTCCACTAGCAGCAAGACAGAGAGAAAGCAGCCGTATAAGTGTAGCTGAGGATCCCTTTCACTGCCCAAGCATGTATCTGGTAGGCCAAGGAGAATGTGGGAAATGGAAGAAGGTGAGAGCAGCTCTTTCTCACTGCCTGCTGAGGTGGTATCATTAGGTCTTCCTGTGGCACAAAAATAAGCCACCACAACTCTGTTTACAATGAGAAGTAAAAAACAAGACCTAGAGAACTCTCCTGTTTAAAATAGTATGAGGCAATTTTCTGTAATAATGCTTTTACCGTGTGTTCTGAATCACCAATAATGTGGATTCCAAATGTCTCATTATGCTCCCTTACGGAGAATAACCAAACATGCCTCACCCTGGGGATTAGGATTCCAGGGGATTTGGCAAAAACTGAGCAGCAGCACCATTTCAAGAGGCTATCGCTGTCAGAGACACATTTTCCATCTGCAAGAAGACTCTTAAAATTTTTCTTCTTCAAATTTTCATTAAAAGTCTGTTATCTACAAAAGTAACTCATCTGCAAGACATGATACTCCATAGTAGGTCTTGTACATAAGCGATTTGTTGCTGTGCAGCAAGAAAAAAACTCTCCAAAGTCTATAATACATCCAGAATGCAATTCCATAAAGTGAAATGCTCTATGTTGCTCTTATCCAATTATACGTTGGTTCATCTATGTTTGAAGCAAAATATTTATTGGCACATCTAATGGGAAAAAGGAGCACATCTCTGCAGGAAGAGTATCAGGTTCTGAAAATTCCCTTCAGATACAGACACCAGTGCTTGGGGAGCACTAGGGCCTCTTTCTTTAACATGGGTAATTCATAGCATCCCAGGAAGTATTAGTATTAATTGAGAAATTATGGCAATATTTTCCTGCGGACAACTAGGCTGCTTTCTAGGTGAGCCCCTCCACCAAAGCAAGGAGGTAGACTGGATCTCCTCTCCTTTTGCCTGGCCTCCGTATGAGGGTAAGGGGGAACCACTCTGTGTCACCTCCACTTGGTGCTGTGCATCTCCAAATAGGTAGGCCAGGTTGGTCCCAAAGACAAGCCATATGCTGAGCCGTAGGTCACACAATAGCCAAGCACTGGGCCTCTGCACTTGTCTGTCATTGAAAAGGTGTCTGCCAGTGCTCACTATTCCCTCACAATGCCCACACATCCCTGCCAGTAGAGGAGACCATACCTCACCTTTGGTCTTCTCTCCCCAGCTGCCCAGGATGAAGTGCTCCTTCAAGAAAATGTCATTCCTCATATCCAGTGGGTGAATGCCATCAGGCCTGTATAATTCTGCCCAGGTTTCTTGACGGCCAAGAACAAAGCCTGAGGACATGCTTTTTTCATCCCATGGATGGAAGCATGATAAAACACAGGAGGAAACCCTCCAACCAAAACAAGGTACTTGCTTTATTAGGATAGATCTGGATCCTTGGGCAAGCACAGGTAGGCTTAGGTTTTTCTCAGTATGTGGCGTGCAGTGCAGTTGTCAAGGAGGATTGGCATGTCCCAGTAACATGGTATGACCCTTTGTGAGCATCCCCTTCCCTTCATCCTAAAGGCACAGTCTGGGTTTTAGTGGAAACAGGATAAAAGACTGAGTATGAATTGGGAGGAATAGCACAGAAAGATGCAGAATGTGAAAACAGTTGGTCAGATTCTGAGTACACAACCATAAACAATCCACTGCCTTTTCCACGGTGGCACCCATATTATGGAACTCGCTCCCCAGAGAGGTTCGTCTGGTGCCAAGCTTATATTCTTTTTGGTGCCAGGTGAAAACCTTTTTATTTAACCGTCGTTTTAAGAATTAGAGGTTTAAACTTTTAAATCTTTAAGTTAACAGTCACATTTTATTCTATTATTTCAATTATTTCAGTTATTTTATTTATTTATTTTCCTATGTTTGATTTATTCTTTATTGCTTATTATGGATTAATTTGATGATGCTCAAATTTGATGGTATTGATTGTATTTATTATAATAATTATTATTTCTTACTGTATTATGAATTGTATTTCTTATTATTGCTGATTTTATACTCTGTGAGCCGTCTTGAGATGTATAATGAAAGATGGAATAAAATGTTTTATTAAATTAAAATTAGATTAAATAAAGTGGCAAATCAGTGGCAAAAACAATAAAAAAGGATTTAAAAAATCAAGTCTAGCTAATACAATGCAGTGCAGCTTGCCTATGTGGTTCCCTGAAGAACCCATATGCTCTCCTGGTTCTCTTCATGCCTGTGTCAAGTCTTACCTTCCCTTGCTTGAAAAAAAAAAATCTGTATCAGAAAAAATCTTGCAACTCTAATGCCTGCCGCACTGCCCTATGACCTGTGAGCTCATGGCACCTCTGCTGGAAGTGGGAAGGGAAGTAAATGCAACAACTCTTGTCTCTTCCATCAACACAGGGAGCCCCCAGGTGGGAAAGTTCTGGGTTCAGCATTGTTACATTCTTGGGTCACTGTTAGTTGCTGTATCAATCTGCCAGTGAACGAATGAAAAGAGGTAGCAGTCAGCTGGAGTGACATGCATGCCGTCTTGTTCCAAATGCTTTTCATCTGCCAACTATATAATATTCCTGGCAGAGCTTGTAATGCTGTGAGCATTGGCCAATTTGGATGGCCAAAATGTAGCATGCACTGGTCTAATAATCCGGACAAAGCCCAAACTTGGGATATTAGCACCAAGCAACCTGCAGCATGCAATTATTGCCACTTTAGTGCTGATATGATTGGATGAGATGGAGCAGCTGGCATCTGTCAAATATTTGGGAGCCACTGTTTGGCAGTTCCAGAAGATATTTGGATAGCCACATATGCAGCAGGTCCTTCCTGTTTCTGGGTAGTTTAAAGTTGGCACCTTGTCAGCTTTACTGAGCAGATGATTTATAACAATAGATGCCTTGCAGCTTTTCTAGACATCAGTGATACATAAGCTGAGAAGTGACTCTCTGTCTGAGCTGTTGAATTGAAACAGGAGGAACACTCATTGTTTACAATTAAGTATGAATATGAAAATTTAAGTGCTTTTTTAAAATGTTAACCATTGTTCACACCAAAAGGTTCTATTTCTAATGTTTCATGTTCCAATCTCAAGGGATGTTGTTGTAAGATTAAAATGGAGCCGTGTAAGCTACCTTGGCCCCTTCATGGATCACTGTCTTGTCATGGCGAAGGGGCTTTTCTAGCACAATGAAACTGTGAGCTATATATACCATGCAGGAACACCCAAGATGGTCAGGTCAAGCAGAGAGCTCCAACAAAACGTGATCCACTGGAGAAGGAAATGGCCACTTACTCCAGTATCCTTGCCATGAAAACCCCATGGGCAAAAGTATAGAGATAAAAGATATGACGCCAGAAGATGAGCCCCTCAGGTCAGAAGGTGTCCAGTGCACTAATGGGGAAGAGCAGAGGGCTAGTACTAGTAGCGCTAGAAAGAATGAAGCAATTTGGTGAAAGTCAAAAGGACACTCAGTTGTGGATGTATCCCATGGTGAAAGGAAAGTCTGATGTTGTAAAGAGCAATACTCCATAGGAACCTGGAATGTAAGGTCTATGAATCAAGGAAAGCTGGACATTGTCAAACATGAGATGACAAGACTGAACATCGACATCTTGGGAATCAGCAAACTAAAATGGACAGGAATGGGTGAATTTAATTCAGATGACCATCAGTATACTACTACGGACAAGAATCCCTCAGAAGAAATGGAGTAGCCTTCATAGTCAATAAAAGAGTAGGAAAAGCAGTACTGGGATACAATCTCCAAAATGACAGAATGATCTTCAGTTCAAATCCAAGGCAAACCATTCATCATCACAGTAGTGCGAGTCTATGCCCCAACCACTGGTGCTGAAGAGGCTGAAGTTGACTAGTTCTATGAAGGCCTACAATATCTTCTAGAAATAACACCAAAAAATGATGTCCTTATCATCATGGGGGATTGGAATGCTGAAGTAGGAAGCTAAAAGATAACTGGAATAACAGGCAAGTTTGGCCTTGGAGTACAAAATGAAGCAGGGCACAAGCTGGCAGAATTTTGTCAAGAGAATATGATGGTCATAGCAAACACTCTTTTCCAACAACCCAAGAGACAACTCTACACATGGACATCACCAGACGGTCAACACAGAAATCAGACTGACTATGTGCTCTTCAGTCACAGATGGAGAAGGTCTATACCATGGGTCCTCAAACTACAGCCTGGGGGCTGGATCTGGCCCGCCATGCCCATTTGGACCCACTGTACCCGTGTGTGTGCCCACCGCTATACACCTCGCCCCGAGTGCAGGGAGGCAGCAGTTTGCTCACTCAGAGAAAATGATCTCCAAGCAAGCAAGCCGCTGCCTTGTGTGTCTGCCTTGCAGTGCGTGCTCACCCTGCCTCACCACGCACATGCCCGCCAGTGCCTCACCTCACCATGTGCCCTGCCCCCACCTCAGCGCGCGCACCTGCGCGCACCGCCCCCACCCCCTCGCCAGCCCACATGCACCGCTGGCACCACCTTTCCGGCCCGCGCCCAGCACTGGCACCTTTCAACTGTCCCCCTGGTGGAAAAGTTTAAGGACCCCTGCTCTATACAGTCAGCAAAAACAAGGCCAGGAGCTGACTGTGGCTCAGATCATGAGTGTCTTGTTGCAAAATTTAGACTTATATTGAAGAAAGTAGAGAAAAGCACTAGTCCACTCAGGTATGACCTAAATCATATTCGAATAGACAACAGAGCTGACAAATAGATTTAAGGGATCAGATCTGATAGACAGAGTTCCTGAAGAACTATGAATGGAGGTTCGCAACATTGTACAAGAGGTAGGAACTAAAACCATCCCAAAGGGAAAAAAATGCAAGAAAGCAAAATGGCTGTCTGAGGAAGTCTTACAAATACGTAGATGAGGAAAGAAGGGAAGCAAAAGGCAAGGGAGAAAGAGAAAGATAGGCCCAATTGAATGCAGAATTCCAGAGAAAAGCTAGAAGAGATAAGAATGCCTTCTTAAATGAACAGTGCAAAGAAATAGAAGAAAACAATAGAATAGGGAGGACCAGAGATCTCTTCAAGAAAATTGGAGATATGAAGGGAACGTTTCATGCAAAGATGGGTGTGATAAAGGACCAAAATGGCAGGGGCCTAACAGAGGCAGAAGAGATTAAGAAGAGGTGGCAAGATTACACAGAACTATACAAGAAATATCTTAATGTCGCTGATAACCACGATGGGGTGGTCACTGACCTTGAGCCAGTCATCCTGTAATGTGAAGTCAAATGGGCCTTAGGGAGTCTGAGCAACAACAAAGTTTGTGGAGGAGGCAGTATTCCAGCTGAGCTATTCCAAATCCTAAAAGATGATGCAGTTGAGGTACTACACTCAATATGCTAGAAAACTTGAAAAACTCAGCAGTGGCCACAGGATTGGGAAAAGTGAGTTTACATTCCAATTCCGAAGAAGGACAATGCCAAAGAATGTTCAAACTACCGCACCATTGCACTCCTTTCACATGCTAGCAAAGTTATGCCCAAAATTCTACAAGCTAGGCTGCAGCCATATGTGGACCAAGAACTACCAGAAATACAGGCAGGGTTTCGAACAGGCAGAGGAACTAGAGATCAAATTGCCAACATATGCTGGATCATGGAGAAAGCTAGGGAGTTCCAGAAAAACATCTACTTCTGCTTCATTGACTATGCTAAAGCCTTTGATTATGTGGATCAGAACGAACTGTGACAAGTTCTTAAAGAGATGGGAGTACCAGACCATCTTATTTGTCTCTTGAGAAACCTATGTGTGGGTCAAGAAGCAACAGTGAGAAATGGACATGGAACCACTGATTGGTTCAAAATTAAGAAAGTTCGGCAAGGCTGTATACTGTCGTCCTGCCTATTTAACTTATATGCAGTTAAAGGCGGGGCTACATGAATCACAAGTTGGAATTAAGATTGCCGGGAGAAATATCAGCAACCTCAGATATGCAGATGATACCACTCTAATGGCAGAAAGTGAAGAGGAACTAATGAGCCTCTTGATGCGGGTGAAAGAGGAGAGCACAAAATGTGGCTTGGAACTCAACATTAAGAAAACTAAGATCATGGCATCCAGTCCTCTCACTTCCTGGCAAATAGTTGGGGAAGAAATGGAGGTAGTGCCAGATTTTATTTTCCTGAGCTCCAAGATCACCACAGACAGTGACTGCAGCCAAGAAATTAAATGATGCTTGCTCCTGGGGAGGAAAGCTATGGCAAATCTAGACAGCATACTAAAAAGCAGGGACATCACCCTGCCAACAAAAGTGCATATAGTCAAGGCTATAGTTTTCCCAGTTGCAATGTATGTCTATGAAAGCTGGACCATAAGGAAGGCTGAGTGCCAAAGAACTGAGGCCTTTGAATTGTGCTGGAGAAGACTCCTGCGAGTCCCTTGGACTGCAAAGAGATCAAACCAGTCAATCTTAGAGGAGATCAACCCCGACTGCTCTTTAGAAGGCCAGATACTGAAGATGAAACTCAAATACTTTGGCCACCTAATGAGAAGGAAGGACTCCCTGGAGAAGAGCCTAATGCTGGGAACAATAGATGGTAAAAGAAGAAGGGGATGGTAGAGAATGAGGTGGCTAGATGGAGTCACTGAAGCAGTCAGTGTGTGCTTAAGTGGACTCCGGGGGATGGTGGAGGACAGGAAGGCCTGGAGGAATGTTGTCCATGGGGTCACAATTGGTCGGACCCGACTTTGCGAAACATTACCAACAAAGCTACCTTGGGTTGCTCACAAGAGGGAAAAAAGTGGAATATAAATGTAAAAGAATAAGAATGTAGTTGTCTTTGTGGAAGAGGTATTCACACAGTGTGGTAGATATCCATGTGCTTGGCATGTGAGATAATTGCCTTGACAAAAACTCAAAAGGTACCAGAAATTGTCAGTATCTGAAACTTCCTTTGGAAATTCCTATATATTGTATGCTTTGCCTGGACAGGACTGTCAGAATTTCATACCTATGTAAGTAAATTCATTAAGGTTTAACTTTGTTTTGAATCTGATGATTGTACAAACAGAAAGGTTTTAATTCTAATCTTTCAGTTCCCTTGTGGAAATACTAATCCTTAGTAGGAATGTATGAATCACTGAGCTTTGAATTCCTTCTCAACCCTCTTTCCATCTTATGTCCATATGAAACTGCAAATTTTGTGTTTATTTTTGTACAAATCAATTGCATAGCTTTTGAAAATGCACATAATGTTCTGCTATCGATTCATGTGTATGTTTATATTTTGCAAAAATATCCAATTATGCATGTTCTCTTGGAAAATGTGTGCATTTTTCAAGCACGCACATTTTCAAACACATTTGTTGTTGATGCAGTGAATTGCATCTCAAGTTTAGAAATGGCAGGACTTTGACAGCAGTTAGCATTTGGGTCCAAGTTCAATTTAGGGTCAGTGTGCAGTGATCTAAACCAAACTGAAACAAATGTCTCATACATCCCCAGTTCTTCAGTGTGACCCACTGGCTAATTCAATATAAAGGCTGCTGTTCTGCATCTTACTCATTTCTTTTTCAGTAGCCCAAAGGATCAAGCAGGCTATTTTCAAAACAGTATCAACTCCTTTTTGCATATGCAACCAAAATTCCAGAGGGGCAGCCACTGCAAAAATAACAAGTCTTCAGGCATCTTAATATGAAATCTGTTAGCCTTTAGGGTGTCACAAGTTCATTTGTTAATAATAAAAGAAATGTGTGGATGAATCTCCCGACTGACAAGGGGTGAGTTAAGACCTTGCAGCAAGAAAAGAAAGAGAACTGTTCCACTGCAGAAAAAAACCTGCCAACACTGACAATCCTGGAGTGGTTCCCTGCAGCTGAGGCTCATTATGGTGTAGGTAATAAACAAGAACTGGGCCAGCTAGCTTGCTTACTGTGTTGCAGATTCTATCAAGTGCCAGGGAATGGACAGGTTTTTCAAACAACCCAAAACTCCCCAAGTGGCTTCTGTGTCTGTCCTCCTGCTGGCTCATAGACACTATTGGAACAGATGTCATGTCAATAAGTGTTTGTCTTTTGAGCAACAAACATGATTATTTCTATTACCCTGCAAGTCATCTTCTCAGTCACTTACCTGTTATTTCCCATGGAACTATGGTCTTAGTAGATGGGAACCTTCCTTTCGGACAGAACAAAGGTTATGAACTTCACTATGGTTTAAACTGGAAGGCACATTTAAAGCTGTTATAGAAAGCACGATAGCCTCTGGTGACAACTTCACTGGCAAATAGAGATTAATCTGTAGGGTGACCAGCTGTGGAGGAGGAGGAGGAAGCAGAAGCAGAAGACAAGCATTTAAATCCCGTCCTTCTGCCGAAGTGCTCAGGACAGCTTATATAATATAAAATTCTAAAATACAATATTAAAACTACAAAAATCGAAACATTTAAAATTGAACATATAAACTAACAAAGGAAAATAAAATAGAAATTGCAACTGTGAAATGAAAAGAGACAAAAAATCTCAAAATAGCTAAAATCCTTAATTGTTAAAATGATGGTTAGATAAAAAGGTCTTTACCTGGCACTGAAAGGAGTATAACATTGGCGCCAGGAGGACCTCTCTGGGGAGCGCATTCCATGGTCTGGGTGCCACTGCGGAGAAGGCTCTCCTGCAGGTAGACACCCTCTGTACTTCCTTCAAGGAGGGTTCCCACCGATCTTAAGGGGCATGAGGACATATCGGGAAGGAGGCGATCCTTTAGGTATTCAGGACCTAAGCCATTTAGGGCTTTATAGGCTGATACCAGCACCTTGAATTGGGCCCAGACTTCAATTGGGAGCCAGTGCAACTGATAGAGGACCAGCATTATATGAGAATAATGACCAGCCCCCAACAGAAACCTGGCAGCTCTATTTTGTACCAGTTGAAGTATCCAGACCGTTTTCAAGGGCAACCCCATGTAGAGTGCATTAGAATAATCAAACCGGGAAGTTACTAGGGCATGTATCACAGTTACTAAACAGTGCTCATCCAGGTAAGGACGCAGCTGATGGACCAGCCGAAGCTGGAGGAAGGTACTCCTTGCCATTGCTGTCACCTGGATTTCCAGGAACAGCTCTTGGTCAAGGAGCACTCCCAAGCTGTGGATCCTGTCCTTTAGAGGGGGTGCTACCCCGTCCAGGACAGGGCCAAAATCACTTACCTGGAAACCTGAGCCGCCTACCAAAAAGACCTCAGTCTTATCTGGACTGAGTCTCTGTTTGTTGGCCCTCATCCAGCCCATTACCTCGGTCAGGCACCGGTTCAGGACAGTCACTGCCTCACCTGGATTGAGAGGTAGAGCTGGGTGTCATCAGCATACTGATGACTCCGCAGTCCAAACCTCCTGATGACCTCTCCCAGAGCTTTCATGTACATGTTGAAGAGCATGGGGGACAAAATAGAGCCCTGCTGAACTCCATGGCATAGCTGCCATGGTGCAGAGCTATAGTCCCCCAGCACCACCTTCTGGAATCAACTGGCCAGATAGGAATGGAACCACTGCCAAGCAGTGCCCCCAACTCCTAACATGGCCAGCCTATCCAAAGTATACCATGGCTGATGGTACCAAAAGCCACTGAGAGGTCCAGGAGAACCAACAGGGAAGCACTCCCCTTGTCCCTCTCCCTGCATAGGTCATCGTACAGGGCGACCAAGGCAGATTCAGTACCATAACTGGGTCTGAAGCCGGAATGAAATGGGTCCAGATAATCTGTTTCATCCAAGAGTGCTTGGAGTTGTGCTCCCACCACCAGCTCTAACACCTTGCCCAGAAATGGGATGTTGGCCACTGGTCTGTAATTGGTGGCCACCTCTGGGTCCAGGGACACCTTCTTCAGGATGGGTCTGATCACTGCCTCCTTTAAAGGAGCAGGGAACCAGCCCTCCTTCAGTGAGGTGTTGATGCCCTCCTGGACCCAGGGACCATTCCCTTGACTGGCTCTTGTATGTAGCCAAGAAGGGCAAGGGTCGAGTAAACAGGTGGTGGGGCATACCATCCCAAGCATCTTGTCCACTTCCTCAGGCCACAATAACTGAAACTCATCCATCAATGATGGACCAGACAGCGATCTGGATGCCTCCCATTCTGGAATCATATCAACTGTGGAGTCCAGCTCGTGGCGAATCTGAGCGACTTTCTCCTTAAAGTGCTGGGCAAAGTCATCACAACAGGCAGCTGAGGGTGACACCACATCTTTGTTTTGGCCAGTATGTGTCAGGCCGTGCACCACTCGAAAAAGCTCTGCTGGACGGTACTGTGAGGAGCCAATGGAAGCAGAGAAGTATTGCCTCTTCGCTGCCCTCACCGCCACAGCATAGGTTCGATAATGACCATGTAAGTGTGTTCAATCAGATTCATCCCGTGATTTTCTCCACCTGCTCTCTAAACCTCTCCCACTCTGCTTTATTGCCCACAACTCAGGCATATACCATGGTGCCGAGTGGGCTCTGCTAGCTGGGAGAGGACACTTAGGAGTGATCGTGTCAATAGCTCTGGCCATTTCCCCATTTCACAAATTGACCAGGACATCAAGAGGGGTGCCAGATTTATCAACCGGAAAATCCCCCAGAGCCCTCAGGATCCATCAGGATCCATAAGACTCAGAGGGGTGGACCATCTTAATAAGGTCTGCACCACTCTGGACTGAGAGATCAGCCCTGAGCTCGAATCTTACGAGGAAGTGATCTGACCATGACAAAGGAGTTAAGGTCAGATTTCTCACTTCCAGACCACCCTCTTCCTGCCGTGTTGAGAAAGCCAGGTCCAGAGTGTGACCTCTTTTGTGAGTTGGGCCAATGACATGTTGAGACAGCCCCATGGCTGTCATGGAAGCCATGAAGTCCTGAGCTGCCCTGGACAGAACAGCTTCTGCATGGAAATTGAGGTCCCCCAGGACCAACATACTGGGGATCCTCAAAACTAAGTTCGAGACGATCTCTGTCAGCTCAGGCAGGGAGTCTGCTGGGCAGGAGGGTGCACAGTACACCAGCAGAATCCCTAATATGTCTTGATTGCCCAACCCCAGGTACAAACACTCTAGGCCCGGTCTCAGTGGGGACAGGAAGCCCTGCAAGGAAAATTGAGTCTCGGAAAACCAGTTTGACCCACCCTTCCCTCCCCTCTGGGCGTGGCTTGTGCTGCATTGAATATCCCGGTGGGCAAAGTTGTGTGAGGGAAACATCTCCCCTCTCTCCCACCCAGGTCTCCATTATACATCCCAGATCGGCCCCCTCATCCACAATTCAATCGTGGATGAGGGATATTTTATTATGGACCGACCTGGCATTCAGTAGCAGCACCGTCAGGCCCAGGGGGCAGTTGATATCACTCCCAGAAACCTTCTGGCTGGAGGAATAACCAGAAGAGGGGACAGATGTTAAGCATTGGTTATCCTTATCCTATGCTGGCATGTTAGACCCCCAATGCCATATCTTCCCCTGCCCATCACCACCCCAGTGGAGGTGCCCACATGCTCCCCAGGCACTACCATCCTAATTAAAACTAAAACAATAAAACACAGTGGCAACAAAAGAAGAAAGAAAATAGGAGAAAACGAACAGTGTCTCCAGCCTGGCCCAGCCCCTAACGGCCCCAAACAGCAGCGCACTGCCCTTTGGCCGTCGCTCTTCGGCTGCCAGCCCAAGGCCACCAGCCCTGAGCACAGCTGGCAAGAAAAGGCCTCCATCCGCCCTGCCCGCAGCCAATTCTGCCCCCAGCACAGCACAGCTGCCACCTGTGCTCAGCGAAGGTGAAGGGAGCGAGGGCAGAGCCCACAGAAGCCCTCCCTGTGGGGCAGATATTGGTGATGGTGGCATCCCTCTCTCTCCTCTCGCTGCGCCCGATGGCGCGGATCAGTGGCGAGGGGGGCGGGCCGGTCAGTCCGCGATGTGTTGCAGTGAGATGAGGCTGCTGTACGTGTTGGTACCCATGTAGAAGAGGGACTTTTAAGGATAACAAAGGCTGATACAGACATGCCCCCACCAGTCGTAAATTTAGCAGTCCATTCCTGTACATGTTTACTCAGAAGTTCAGTGGCTCTACGCCTAGATAAGTGTGGTGGCCATGGCCACTGGTGGGCACTTGGATAAATATCTTGATGCCTGCCAAGGTACCTTACCCCCTACTTGAGTGTGTGTGTGAGGGGGAGTTATAAGTCGAACTTTCTTTGAAGCAAAATGAGGGCCTCCAGCTGCTGCTGTCCACCTTTCCCATGAATGCACCTGGGCCACATGTGGGGCTCAGATACATTACTGGGAAATGAAAGTGGCCAGAGGCTGCACAGTGGTGCCTTCTTCCACAGTGCACCCATTTTGTGGTGGTGCCCAGGACAGTTCTTCCATTTGCCAAATGTGTTCACTGGCCCAAAAGGTTTCCTATTCATCTGTAGGATTGCAACCTAAAAAATGGCCAGGCTCCCTTTTCTGCTCTGAGGAACTGCAGAGTAGAATTCTCTCCTCCCCTTGCATAAAGATCAGCAGAATTATTGGAATGAAACCCTGTTTCAGCAGAGTTATTAGATGTCAGCGGAGTTATTAGAATTAAAGCTTGTTGTTTTCATAGATTATTTCATATATTTTTCTGTGCGTTTTCATTGCAAGAGGACAAAAGGCAGAGTGTAAAGCAAAGTAATGATCTTAGTATACTGCTTTCTTTTTCTCTGATCTGATACTAACCTTCCACCCCACCCCCACATTCAATTGCAAACCTGGCTCTGCATTCACTACAGTTGCAGATTAACGTGTAAATCAGGTCACAAAGCTAACTTACAAGTGTCAGGAGCTATAGGGAGGTATGCTCTGCTTCTCCAGATGACTAGCCACTGACCAGCAGATGGCAGTTTCTGTGCAACGTCTGCTGAGGTGTTGGACTCATTCATTCACGGTAACCATTTTGTCCTCATCAGGAAGAGGTAGAGTGCAACTTCCTGCTCCAGTTTAACCTTGCTTGAGTGACAAGATTTTCCTGAGTTTTGGGGTGATCCTGCATCCTTGGTTATTCTTTGGTTCTGACCTTTTTCTTGCTTTCATTTCACTCCCACTTGCCAAACCCAGGACCCTAGAAAGCAGTCTCCTCTGGATCTGCTCCCTCATCTTCTCTGCTGCATTTCAAGGCATGAAACTTGTTTCCACAGCTGAGACTGCCTGAAAGCTGCAGAGAGCCAAACTCAGTTTGCAAACATGGCTGTCAAAGAGAGCAGCTTCATTTCTCCTCACTGTGCCTCCTGGGTTACCACCTGGAGGAATGAGAGGGAAGGAGATGGTGTCAGGGAGAAGAGTGGTTACAGTGAGCCTAATTGACCATGGACAATTAGAAACACAAACCATGGCAACCATGCAGGGTTGCTTGTTCTGACGTGAACCCAGCCAAAAGTTATGAAGAACCTTAAAGTTTGTTCAGTCTTCTGCAACATTTTGCTTCACCCTAATAAAGGTATCCTCTCCATGGATCACTGCCTTGTTGTGGTGAAGGGGCTTGTATAGCACAATGAAGCGATGAACTATGCTATACAGGGCCACCCAAGACAGACAAGTCATAGTAGAGAGCTCTGACAAAACGTGATCCACCGGAGAAGGAAATGTCAAAACACTACAGTATCCGTGCAATGAAAAACCCATGAACAGTACCAACAGGCAAAGAGATATGATGCCGGAAGATGATCCCCTAAGGTTGAAAAGTGTCCAATGTGCTACTGGGGAAGAGCAGAGGGCTAGTACTAGTAGCACCAGAAAGAATGAAGCAACTGCATGAAAGGACACTCAGTTGTGGATGTATCTCGTGGTGAAAAGAAAGTCTGATGCTATAAAGAGCAATACTGCATAGGAACTTCAAATGTAAGATCTATGAATAAAGGTAAGTTGGACGTGATCAAACATGAGATGACAAGACTGAACATCGACCTCTTGGGAATCAGCAAACTAAATGGACAGGAATGGGTGAATTTAATTCAGATGACCATCAGTATACTACTGCAGACAAGAATCCTTCAGAAGAAATAGAGTACCCTTCACAGTCAATAAAAGAGTAGGAAAAGCAGTACTGGGATACAATCTCCAAAATGACAGAATGATCTTCAGTTCGAATCCAAGGCAAACCATTCAACATCATAGTAGTCTGAGTCTGTGCCCCAGCCACTGATGGTGAAGAAGCTGAAGTTGACTGGTTCTATGAAGCCTTACAACAACTTCTTGAAATAACACCAAAAAATGAAGTCGTTATCATCATAGGGGATTGGAATACTAAAGTAGGAAGCTAAAAGATAACTGGAATAACAGGCAAGTTTGTCCTTGGAGTACTAAATGAAGCAGGGCAAAGGCTGCCAGAATTTTGTCAAGAGAACATGCTGGTCAAAGCAAACACTCTTTTCCAACAACCCAAGAGACGACTCGACACATGGACATCACCAGATGGTCAACACAGAAATCAGATTGACTATGTTCTCTGCAGCCAAAGATGGATTACAACAAATTGTGGCAAGTTCTTAAAGAGATGGGAGTACCAGACCATCTTACTTGTCTCTTGAGAAACCTGTATGCGGGTCAAGAAGCTACAGTGAGAACTGGACATGGAACCACTGATTGGTTCAAAATTAAGAAAGTTTGGCAAGGCTTTATACTGTCGTTCTGCCTATTTAACTTATAGGCAGAACACATCATGCGGAAGGCTGGGCTAGATGAATCACAAGTTGGACTTAAGATTGCGGGAGAAATATCAACAACCTCAGATATGCAGATAATACCACTCTAAAGGAAGAGGAACTAAAGAGCCTCTTGATGCAGGTGAAAGAGGAGAGCAGAAAATGTAGCTTGAAACTCAACATTAAGAAAATGTAGCTTGAAACTCAACATTAAGAAAATGTAGCTTGAAACTCAACATTAAGATCATGGCATCCTGTCCTATCACTTCCTGGCAGAGAGATGGGGCAGAAATGGAGGTAGTGACAGATTTTATTTTCCTTGGCTCCAAGATCACCACAAATGGGGACTGCAGCCAAGAAATTAAAAGACACTTGCTCCTTGGGAGGAAAGCTATGGCAAATCTAGACAGCAGACTAAAAAACAGAGACATCACCCTGCCAACAAAAGTGTGTATAATCAAGGCTATGGTTTTCCCAGTTGCAATGTATGGCTGTGAAAGCTGGACGATAAGGAAGGCTGAGCGCCAAAGAATTGAGCCCTTTGAATTTTGGTGCTGGAGAAGACTCCTATGAGTCCCTTGGACTGCAAGGCAATCAAACCGGTCAGTCCTAGAGGAGATCAACCCTGACTGCTCCTTAGAAGGCCAGATACTGAAGATGAAACTCAAATACTTTGGCCAGAAGGAAGGACTCCCTGGAGAAGAGCTTAACACTGGGAACAATTGATGGCAAAAGAAGAAGAGGACAGCAGAGGATGAGGTGGCTAGATGGAGTCACTGAAGCAGTCTGCGTGATCTTAAATGGACTCTGGGGGATGGTGGAGGACAGGAGGGCCTGGAGGAATGTTGTCCATGGGGTCGCGATTGGTCGGACCCGACTTCGCGACTAGCAATAACAACAACAATAAAGGTATTGCCCTACTTTAGGTTGCAGAAGCTTGTGGTGGAAGTTTGTGTTCAAAACAATGTGGTATTGTTTTGTTTTATTTAGTTTCAGTACAGGCTATATTTAGCTTATCCCAGGTAGTTTTAGGTCTTTGAAAGCAGCTCATCAGCTTCAAAACTTTCCAGCTTTCAAGAACTCTCATTTTTCACTTCTTCTGAAGGTTGTTAAAAATCCTTTGAGGCCATCATTTTTTCTGGGTGGATCTTGTGTTATTCAGTCACACAGCTATTTAAATCAACCTTTTAATACCATACTTGTAAAACAGAATTATCTACACTTTATCACTTATGAACACAACATGGAGAGATCCATAACATCCACATGACTTAAAAGGGGGAAGCACTACTAGGAAAGAAAAATCCAATGTGCTTTGGTCATGCTTTGAACAATCTTGATTGATTTTGCTGAATTGCTAATCAACTAAGTGAAAATGAATATTTGAAATTGCTACCTTTGAAGTACCAAGCATTTCAGAACTCTTTGATACAAACGGGTATTTTATATAAACATTTTAATCATTTTGTGAATACATATATGCATCATTAAAGAGTCTCACTATTTTCCTTTTAATAATCTAGATCATATTTTTCTGTCAGGAAATATATATTGATCTTGAAAAAACGTTTACCTATGGCATTTTCATTGTTTGAATGGTTATGATGCTGGAGCTTTTTCAGGATTTCTTAATTAATAGTTTTGTTAGGCTGTTCCCTCTCAACTGGAAATTGATCTTCAACAATGTCACCTCACCGCCTCATTCACATTGTTCATCACTGTCAGATTTTGTTCTCGTTTAAAATGGTTTTGAACTACAAAAAAGGGAACATTTGTACATATACCCCTGCTTCCCCTTCTGTTGATTATTACTTGCAGTTAGTAATATCCATTCATCCAGAAACTGAAAAAGTACAGGACTTGAATAATATTCAGCAACTGGTGAAACCACAGCTGAATATCTACAGTCCTGTTTCTCATCTTTGTCTGTCTCCCATGATCATTCATTTATTTCATTGTTTTATCTCACCATTTCAACACAGAAGAACCAAATGTACCTAATTTCTATCCCCACAAGAAAGATGCTGCACTACCTAACTCACACCCGTAATCACAGGATGGATACTCATCCCAGGAGCTAGGATTTAGAATCCCAGACACCCTCAAGCAGACAGTGTGGCTTGCAGAACTCAAGACATCATTCTTTAGTTCGAGTCCCCAGAAAGAGCAGATGTGTAATACTGGATTCTTTTCCACATATGGGGGTTCCAAATCACTCTGGAGGGGCCTCAGTTGGATTCACTGACCATTGAAATCCATTTCATTTGCTTTCTCAAAAATGGCCTGTAGAACTCCTTCAGCTGGGCTTCTAGAACTTTGTTCTATTTGGTTTTTTAAACTTTTCTTTTTTGGGCTACTCAGTATTATCTTTGTATCTTGTTTCCCTTGTGCCTTGTCCTTTTCTTGTCCTGTTCTTTCTAATTATTTAGTTTCCTCATGCTGCTGTTTTAACTCCCCAAGTTACTCAGTTTTCTATTTTCCCGTACCACTTTCTCTTTATTCTGCACATGAATCATGCTGTAAAGTCCTGCTCTTCCCAAATTACCATTTCTAGTTTCAGCTTGTTTCTATCACAAAAATGAAATATGCTACGGCTCACCAAACCATGCCCAGCCTACCTGGATAAGCTGCACATAGCTGGATATAGCTCTTATTTTTGCTGCCCTCTTTGGACAACACAAGTGTACACACACTAGGTTGTCAAGCATGTCTGGCAGGCCATAATATATGGCTGTTGTGTAGCACCTGGCCTGAACTGGCAAAAGTCAAACAGGCCTATTTTATGCTTTGGGTATGTTAATCCAGATTCTCTCCTGTCATGAGACTCTATCTACAAACTTGTCATAGAAAAACCAGGTAAGTCTTCCTGGTGGGTAAGCACAATTGAATCCAGTTGGAGCTCTGTATATGTTACTTAGAATTAAGTCCCACTGAATTCAATGGTGCTTAATCTCAGGTGGGAGAAGGTAATTGGTCACTCTGGTAACCTCCCAGCATGAGGAGGCCTTCAGCATAGTATCGCCTATGGGCTTTCTCCTACAGTGGGAGGTCTGAAAGCATGTGTACCATGCAGTGTGCTTCTTTGATGAGGAAGCTGATGGGTTCTGAGAAATTTTAAATGACACTTTGGGACCCCCAGCTATGTAGACGTGGGGACCCTGCTGTGGCCCTGAGAGATACTAGGCGGACATGTTGACCACTCTCAGTCTCATTTGCCTAAGCATCTATTGCCATGCTTCCAAAACTGGGAACAGTAAGCTTTGTAGTTCGCCAGGACTAGAAAAACTGGGGTCAAATGAGTGTGCTCTTCTGTTTTCCAACTTTGATCACCATTAAATGACCCTCCAATAAGCTTCGAATATTGTCTTAGGCCTATTTAGAGATGTGCAAAGCACTCCTGAGAAGGTTTGCTAATCTTACTGAAATTATTTTAGCTTCTTGCGGAATTCTGGCAAGATGCTCAGAACAATCACCTCAAATTTCGCTTTAGTAGCAATTCTAAATTAATGGAACATTTACTATGCTGCTGTTAGCTGTGTTAAGCTGGGCAGTAATGGTGTACTCACAGCAAGCTCCTCTGTGAATGAGCTATGAAAAAAATATTAACTCTGCCAGCAAAACAATACAGTTAACAGTATCCATGCTAAATGGTTCCAATAACTGGTCTGAGTCTCTTAAAATACCTATGGACTGAAAATAACAAATACAAAATACTGCTGCAAGAAAAAAAGGGGGGGGGGAACACTCAGACTAAGCTGAACTCACTAGCCAAACCAGCACTTTCACGAAGCAAAGAGAAGGGTCTCTTAGGAGGAGTGAATTGGGGCTCTCTCCCCTACCCTCTTGTCCCAACCACGATGCTTATACTGCATTGACAGCACTTGGGGCTGCTGCAACACAGGTGCTCTTTGCCTCTGAACTAGCCCTTTGCTGTTGCTTCCGCTCCTACCCCCCTGCTTACATGGGCTGCCTAGATGTTTCCCAAATGGCTCTGCTGCTAGTGTGAGATGAGAGAGAGAGAGAGAGAGAGAAAGGAGAGCACACTTCCCACTCTATGTGGACCCCAGGAAAGGCAAAGACTCTCCTTGCCCAGAGGTGGCTGCTGGAATCCTGAAGGGGAAGTGGGGAAAATGCAATTCCCAAGCCCCTTCCCAGGGAGAGAAGATTCAGAACACATTTCTGCATCTGACTTTGGGTTTGCAGCATCACAAGTCTGCTATTGCCACTTCAAGGCAATAAAGATGCAATAATCAGCCAGCAGGTCCTTTGCTATGCATGCAGGAGAGGTAAGGGGGTTGAGTCACCTTAAAAATGGTTATAAAGATCCTAAGTATGTCTGCTCAGAGGTCAGAACCACCAAATTGAATAGGACTTAGTCTGAGTTGTATGAGCACAGGTTTGCAGGCTGAAAAAGACAGGGTGGGGAGGAGATAAGGAAATAGTGGGGAATACAGATGAAGGCATTGCAGAAATAGAACAGGAGGATGCTGTGGGATGCTTAATCAAGTTTAAATACTAGAATTAATAAAATGATGATCAGTGCTCCTGAATATATTCAGAATGCTTCATGTTCAGTTATGCATAATTTCACTTAAATCCAAAACAAGGCATGCTTTTTCATGGGAACAGCTTGTGCGTGATCACAGTTGCGCGCGCGCGCTCTCTCTCTCTCTCTCTCACACACACACACACACTTCTAATTTATAAAAGTGTGTTTAGCATCAAGACAGTAGAAAGTAATCCTATTTTATTACTGTAGTCATGTTGGGTTAATGAGTTATGCAAGTCAAAATGTGAAACTCCACACAGGGTTGCTATTTGTTGTTGTTACAATATCCTCAGGAATTTAGCTGATGTACAATATGGAAGGTATACCTGCCATTTGAAGTAATACATTTTACCATATAAAGGACACTATAGGACTGTGACTTCCAGGATCCAAAATCACTTAACACCATTTTAAGCTGGTGCCTGATTGTGCAGAAGAAAGTGCCCAGCTAATGACTATGCCTGCTTTTGTAGATAATAAAGCTGCTGGTGGGGGTAAGGTTCACAAGCTGTTAACATGCCCAATGGAGCACCAGAGGCCTTCCTCACCTGTTCCTCATTCCAAGCTGGCCCAGCCCCCTTTTCTGGGATGGGACAGAAGTGATTTTGCTGGTGGAAAGGGATACAAGCAGTGTGTTTATGCTTGGGGCAAGATATTATATGAGTGTATAGAGCGGCTTGGCTGGGCTTGCTTGATTAGGTCTTGCAATAAAAAGATATACTTTTGCATGTCCTTTCATATAAAATCTGACAGTAGTGCCCTTGCCCCTCTCCACTCAAAGGGGCTAGAATATTTTGCCCAGCTCCACATGTCTGGGAAAAGCAGGCAGTCTGGGGGCTCCGTTCTTCATGCATTTTCTCACAGAATCACACAAGCTCCTAGCCAAAACAGTGTTGAAACAATGATTACAAGCCAGCAGGGAAGCTATATTTCCTTTGCAATGTACAAATACCTTGCCAGTTCATGCTTTATCTTAAGGAATTCTGTATCTCAATTTGCAAAACCCACAACATTTTAAACCTGTTAGATTTCTGTAACTTCTGATTATTTTATTTATTATCTGCTATTCAAGCCTTCAATGGGTTATGATGTTTTTCCTGATGCCAATAATGATTTTTCAGTGTTTCTGTATTATTCCCCATTGTCCTTTCTTTCTCATGCATTCAGAATCTCATCACTGCCCTGAAACTGTGTATGTGACTCACAACTTATAAAAAACTCTGTCTGTGCACTGGAAGTTCATAGCCAGTTCAGTATACTCGCTACCCAGCAGTGCGGTTGTATTTGTCTCTGTCAGAGGGGTTCCTGTAAAGGGAGGTGGAGTTGCACTATATGTGAGAGACTCATGTATCTGCACAGAAATTCAAGAAGAGGAACTTAGTAGCCCCATGGAAAGCATCTGGCTTAGTTTAAAGGGAGCAAAAAATAAGAAAAAAACATAGTTATTGGTGTCTATTATCAACCACCATTTCAAAAAGAAGACAAGGATGCAACCTTCAAAAAGCAACTCACCAGCATTTTCAGGATGAATGATGTAGTCATCATGGGGGACTTCAATTTCCCTGGTATATACTGAGAGACAAATTCTGCCAAGCATGGCACCTCCAATAGATGGTTGACAACTTTCTCCAGCAGAAAGCAAAGGAGTTTACAAGAGGATCGGCTATCCTCGATTAAACGCTAACAAGGATGACCTGGTAGAACACATAACAGCCATGGAAGCTCTGGGGAAAAGTGACCATGCAATACTTGAATTCTCAATTATAAAGAAGACAAAGGTAACTGGAGCCAAATACGCATCCTGGACTTCAAGAAAGCCAACTTTAATGAACTCACAAAAATGATAAGTGTAGTGCCATGGCGACACACCCTTAAGGAAAAGGACTCCAAGAGGGGTGGGGAATCTTAAAAAAAAAAAGATTCTCCGAGCAAAACTATGAATAATTCCAACAAGAAAAACATGTAGAAGACAGCAGAGGAAGCCCACTTGGCTCCACAAAAAGTTAAGTTACAGTCTGCAAGAAAAAGAACATGTACAGGAAGTGGAAGCAGAGCCAGGCCACAAAGGAAGAATATAAACAAATAGCAAGGAATTGCAGGGACAGCATCAGGAAGGCTAAAGCAGGAAATGAACTGAGAATAGCAAGGGATGCTAAGCACAACAAGAAAGCCTGCTTCAGATAAATCCAGAACAAAAGATAAAGAGAAGGGTGTCCAGCTACTTAAAGTAGTTGGCAGAGTGATAACAGACAGCAAGGAAAAGGCAGAGGCACTCAATTCCTACATCACCTCAGTTTTCTCCCACAAGAAAATCTACAACCAAGAGGAAGTACAAGCTGAAAGTGAGAGATGGCAGCCCAAGATTAACAGACAAATGTCAAGGAATACCTAGGTGGAATGAATACATTCAAATCTATACTCCTCCTATAGTTCCCCTATACTCCTCGCTAGTCAGACCACATCTGCAATACTGTGTCCAGTTCTGGGCACCAAGATTTAAGAAAGTTGCAGAAAAATTGCAAAAGGTCCAGAGCAGGGAAACAAAACTGATCCAGGGTTTGGAAACACTACCCTATGAGGAGAGACTGAGAAAACTGGGCATGTTCAGCATTGAGAAGAGAAGACTAAGGGGGACATGATATCCCTCTATAAGTAACTCAAAGACTGTCACAAAAAGAAAGGTCAAGATCTCTTCTTGCAGATGCCAGTGCGTAGGACACAGAATAATCAATTCAAGCTGTGACAACCCAGATTCAGGCTAGATATCAGGAAAAGCATCCTCACTGTCAGAGTAATACAGCAGAGAAACCAGTTGCCTAGAGAAGTGCTGGGCTCTCCCACACTAGAGGCATTCAAAAAGAAACTGGACAGCCATCTGAGTTGGATGGTGTAAATTGGTGTCCTGCAACAGCAGGGGGTTGGACCCGATGGCCTTCATGGCCCATTCCAACTCTAGTGTTCTGTGCTTCTGTGATTCCTGGGTGTTTTGCCAATAAACTGCTGAGGGAGTGCGCTTCTTTCATGTGGATCCAAGCTTACATTCTCCTGAGATTTCCTGGCAATTTGGATCTTCTTGGTTGTGAAAGCATCTTTGCAGAGTACACTTTCAGGCTGCATGATCCACAAGGCTGGGCTTTGATAGGCACGCAGGCCTCCTTGATGGCAGGGTTGCACTTGCTAGAGAAAGGTGAACAGCTGGGAAAAGGCACAGGGGACTCCTGCTCTTTTGTGCTCAAAAGTGTCTTATGGCACCTTAAAGACTCCTAATTGTCTTATGGCACAATACACTTTCATGGACTAGATACCACTGGCCTCAGATACCAGAATAATGTGCCTTGCTTTTGGTATTGATTTTGGAAGGGGAGATTATTTGCTGTTCTGGCTCAGGCAGCCCTGTTTACTGGACTTTGACAGCAATACTGAGCACATGAACTTAAGGGTAAGTTTTACTGGGAACCCCTGAACTTTTGATCAAATATCTCTTGTTGGAGAATGTGGACTGAATCCGTAGGGACAAAAGTACCCCCCCCCCCGGGACTTCTTATCTTCCTTATTTTGGCTCAAGCAAAAGCTTTGCCAGTGAGATTAACACTAGCAACAGCAGCTTTTTATTTAGAGACTTCAGATTCAGAGACAGAAGATCTCTCCCATTAGTTAGGCTGCAGCTCATTTGGTCAGGAAAGAGAATCTATATCTTCTACTCATGCCTCATTCATGCCTCATATGCCTTCTGATTGTGCAGGACAACAATACTACACCCCGGTGCTGAAGGAAGAAAACAAGTTGGGGAGTTATCCTAGCAAATGAAGATGTTAGGCTTCACTTGTTCTAAAGAGATCATTAGCATCTGAGTGTATCCCTCTTGCTGTATAATCTTTCTGCTGTGTTATCTCTTGTAGCACTTATTAGCACGCAGATATTAGACTATTTTGTAGAAATCTATATATGAATGTCTCCTGCTGATCTCACTTGATTAACCTTGAGCTTGAACTTGTTTAGTCCTATGAGAGACTTTCCCTAACTACACTTTTTCCCTCAATTCTGTGCCCCTTCTTCCTTTGAGGGATCTGCCACCATGTCTCAGGAGCTAAAGCCTCACTAAATGGTCAATATATTTAATGAGTTACTACCATGCATTGTTCACTACCTTTTGGCAGATGCTTGCAGCTTTGGCAATAGCATAAATAAGGAGCAAAGGAGAAAACTTTCTGCTGTGATTCTAGCTATTCAGGACTTTTGTGGGCAATATAATTCTGTATCTATCCACTCAAACAAAATTTGCTAGATGGGGACACATCATCAAGTAGAGGAGGGGGCAATGTACTGTCCCAGGGAACAGAAAAGGCTACAGAACAGGCCCATTCTGTCATCTCTCACTCTCCAGCATAACCACCAACACTTGAATTGTGTCCAGGAACAAATGGCTAACCAATGCAGCCTTTGAAGGACAACCACCCACAGCATCTGTACCAATTGCAGTTTCTGAACAATCTTGTTTTATTTCTGAACAAAAGTAGAGATGGGGAAAGAAATTTGTTTAGCTTGTATTTTTTACACAAACTGACCTAATCTTCACAGCCCAATGGAGTCTTTGAAGTCTCAATTACTAGTACCCACTCTAGGGTTTTGCATAATATGTTTAGTTAATGGCTTTAGACTCTTGGTCTCTCCTCCAAGCATCAGAGAGTCAGTAGGGAATATTGGACTGGGATCCAGGAGATCCAGCATCTAATTCTTACTCGACCCCAAAGTTCATTGGTTGACTTTGGGACAGCCACTTATTTTCAGCCTAATCTATATCACAGAGATGTTGTGAGAATAAAATGAGTAGGAGAAGAAGAATTAAGTCAGCGCTCTCTGCTATGACCTGTCCATCTTGGGTGTCCCTGCACGGCATTGCTCATAGCTTCATTGCACTACACAAGCCCCTTCACCATGACAAGGCAGTGATCCATGAAGGGGCCGTAGTCACTACAGATGCCATTTTTTCTTTTTTCTTTGAAAGTAGCCAGGGAATGGAAACAAGAGCTGTGCTTTTCCCATCCCCTGTACTGTGAGGCTTCTTAGGGTAACATGAAAAAATGAGGAATTGCTAAGTGGTATTCTAGTTTGGGCTGGAAAGCTGTGACAGAGCAACCTGGCCTTTTTACAGCTTTTTTTCTCTCTAATCTACTTCTTTTCTGTCAAGAAAATTACACTTGCCACCAATGCATCCATTTTGTTAATAATCCGATAGTTTATTTATTGACCTTTGCCTCTCCAAAATGGTCACAACTCGAGGTCTAGTGTGCAGTGGTGGCAGCAGCAGGCAGCAATGGCCAATTATACCTTTATTAGGTCAATTGGAATGTTCTTGTCACCAGAGGTAGATAGCGAAAATGCAGTGTTTGGGATAATAGATGCATTCTATCTGAAACATTCATCCTTCTAATGATGGCATTGCAGTAAAGACATCATTAGGTTTGAAATGATGCATGCTCTCTTTGCAATATCGATCCCTACTTTGAACAAAGTCTCCTGAGGTAGTGCCAGTGGAACTCTTCCTTGTCAAGTTATCAATTCAGGTTACGCATGTCAAAAGACAGGTGTTTCAAAAGGAAAACAGCATGTGTGTTGTGGGTTCTATAAGGACTGAAAATCAATAGATGGCTTTGTTTTTCAATGCATCACTCCAGCAAAGGCAGACAAGCCACTCAAAGCCTAGTTAGTCCCTTCCTGTGTGCCTAATAATTATGTCCTCTGGTTCCATACAGTATTGACATTATTAGAAATAGAATTAGCAACAGATTAGGCAATGACTTGCACACAATAGAACTTGCATGAGAAAAGTCTGTTAGAATAAATGTACCGGTGAGTTTGAACAATAAGATGGGAAAAATCACAAAACAGAGAAAACTGAGTGGGAGTTGGTGCAACTAAAGACGGTGAAAATTATGTTTAGTGTTGTTTTGATAAGAATTTTCCAAGTTTTGCAAACATCTCCATGTTTGTGACCAAAACAGCATGAGATTTAAAAGAATTGGATTGCGAGAGAGAGAGAGAGAAACTGGCAGATTTGGTCCAGGGCTTTGAGTAGGGATGTCAGAGAAATATACAGTGGATTCAAATGACCTCAGATCTCTATGCATCTGATCTGGACCTTTCATGATGGAATGACATCTGTCAGCATGTAGACTGGTGTTCTCTTTTCCAGAATTATTATTATTTACTAGATTTATAGGCTACTCTGTATTCTGGCATGGAGATGTTAGAGTGATGAACATTAAAAAACAAACACTGCATAAATTAAGTTGTACATAAAATGCATGTTCTTGGAAGATTCACCAGTATCTCTATCAGCTTAAAAAAAAACTCCATATTTTATATATTTATAATCTCTGTTCAGCCTCTGCTTCTATAGCAATTCTTTCCACTCCACTCTGCTCATTGATTGTACATGGAACTAACAAAAAAAAACAAAACATTATGCACTAGCAAAGGTTCCATAAATTGTAGGATATTTTTGGCTTACATTTCTGAAGAAGAGAAAGAATCCGAATTCATCACTTATGGGCAATGAAATGAAAAATGCTTGACAATCCACAAAACATGGACAGAATAGATACAAGAAACTCTGCACATCCCTATATTTGAGTGTGTCACTCTTAAAATCTGGGTTTGAATCCCATGTATTTAACTGTCTTAGAGTACAATGTTTTGGCATTGTCTAGGTGGTCATAGGATAGGTTGGATTCTCAGCATTGTAAGGGTAGAGCTGGAACTCCGACTGTAGAGCTCCCTTCCTCTACCCTCACAGCCAGTGTGGTTCTCTCCACACTGGCTGCAGCTCCAGAATTGCAAGTTCAAGTTCAGAGTTTCAGAGCATTGTAGGGGTAGAGGGGGGAGGACTGAGGCTCCACCAGGATATGATGTCTCCTGGTAGTGCCTCAGTGCCTCCTGATGAGCAAGGAGAAAAGACATAGGTGGCCGAAACTGATCATCTATGTCTTCTGTAGGGTGAGGGAAGTGTCATTGCCTCCACTAGCCTCCTGCCCTCAAATGGATGCCTGATTTTCTTCCATAATTCTGCCCATGTTGTGGGCAGCCACACTGGATGGTGCCTTTAGTCCTTAGTTAGGTAACGACTACTTTGTTCTGACGGATTCCTCATCTTGAACAACTGCCTGACAGGGAGATGCAACACAGTCCTTTCCATGCTGAGAATAGTTGCAGCCGTTCAATTTGGATTGTGCAGAGGGGTGAGAATCTCCTATCAGTTCCACTTTCATTCTTCCAAAATTCACAAAGTTTTTCATAATAGGGAGAGAAAGAACCTGGGTATTTAAAACTGCACAACCAGAAGTTTTTCATGTGTAGGTATCATTTGAATGTATTGCCACATCCACACATAGCCTGGCTGCAAGATTGCTGTGAGAAGTGCCATTACTCGGAAGGGCCTGATGCGATTATTGAAATTGCTTGGACAACAAAGGTACACAGGTACCAATCATATAGACAGGATCTTTTATTATTGTGCCTTGGATTTGAACATAGAAGCAGCCTCAACTTTCCCTTTGTTAGTCTGAGAATGACAACCGCCCACAGCATAATTATCCAGGCTGTAAATTGTTGGGAATATCCATAGCTTAAAACTCTTCTCTCCTGGAGAGAGTGTGAATGCTATTTAAAAAAAATCCTCACTGCAGTTCACCATGTGAACAGGTGACTTTGAAGGCTAAGCTCTTCTAGAAGTAGATTGCTTGACCATTGCCTGATAGTCAAACAGCCAGCAAAATCTAATTACTAATATCATTAGAAATATGCAAGTATTTTCATAGCAATCTTTGTGTCTTGCTTATAATGGGTGTGTTTTTTGTAGCAGCTAGGTATCTCTGATCCTTTTCATAAATGGCATGTCATCAGCTAGTATATGATAGAGTCCAAAAGACAAAGCTTTTGATACTCCAACTATGGGCAGCTGATAACACTTACTTTTTATTATATTTACCTTCTATTAGGATTGCCTGTCTTTGAGAGCAGGAAACATTTCCTGAAATTACACAGCCTTTTTTAGTTCCTGGTAGGGCTTGTAAATCTTTGTCAGGGTCTGCAGCATAGGTGGCTGGGATACCAGGGCACCAGGACCCAGGCAAGAGAGCACAGGACCAGGCAGAGTCCAGCAGAGGGGCCTGGGGCAAAGGCATGGTCCAAGAACAGTCCAGAGTCCAATAATGGGCTAGAAGCAGAGGTGGTCAAGGAATACACCAGAAGTCAAACACCAGGAAGACAAGACCAAGGAAGGAACAGGAACACAAGGAGGTTTGGATAAGCACAGGTACCTGGGTGAGGTAAGACTGGCAGGCCCCAGGGCGAAGCAAGGCAAGGTGGTAGACAGGGTCCAGCAACAGAGGACATGAATTTAGGCAGCAAGAGTCCAGGAGACACAAAGCACCACAGCAAGCCAGGAAGACCCTCATTGCCCAGGCAAAGCCTGGAGAGAAGAGCCTGTTCTTATGTAACTCTTCTCCCAGGTCTCCCGTCTGGTGCTTGTTGGGGTCAGAGCACTCCAGTGGAACCAGCTAGTCTTGCACCCACTGCTGTGGCTATTTTGTTTCTGTCGGCACCACAGAGCAGTTCAGTTTCTGTCAATCTTAAAAAGAGAGCCATATGAGTCATGCACAAAGGTTATTGGCCAACAGCAATATGAAAGCAAGGGTGAGGTATCTCATAGTTGTTGTTTTAAATAATAAATCAAAATAAAGCAGTGGTGCCCTCCAAAATAGTGCCTTAATAGGAAGTTACCCTAAACCATTTACTGTTTCTTATCTGGGTAACTTTTATCAAGGTACCTATGATGGCATCTCACTGCTGGAAGCAAACTAGCTTTTCAATAAGTTGCACTTTTCTTTCTTTGCTTCTAGTTTCTACCTCATAATGACAATATCAGCAATGATGGGGTATGTGATAAAAATAATTCCATTATATTTTGAAGGTGAGTTAGTAGTACATCATTATAAGTGCTTCAAAATACCTCAGGGTTTTACATGGGAGTGTTTGATATAGTTCTGAAATGTCTTTATCATTGATTTACAATTCAGTTTAGTAGATTAATAATGTAATCCTATGCACATGTATGCACCTTTGAGTTCCACTGAGTTCAACATTAGCTCATACAGGATTGGATCCTAGCCCTATTTTTTTCCAGAAACAAAGTAGTAAAATTGCTTCATTGTCATCTGATTCATTTTCTTATTTAGCCTCTCTTACAATTACTAGCACTACTATGACTATGTCGTTGTCGTCGTCTCCTCCTCCTCCTCCTTCTATTGTGTTTACTATTTCTTCTTTCTTTCAAGGAGTTCCAAGTGTCATACATTGTTCTACTTCTTCCATTCTATTATCTCAACAACCCTGTGGGATAGGCTAGGCTCAGAAATAGTTACTGAAATAATTTTACTAATGAATCTATTGGTATAGGGACTGGATCCACCCCTCCTATCAAACAGCCTTAACAGTTGTGGATACAGATTCTGAATCAGAGAAAGAGCAGGGGCCAGAATTCACAACTGAAATGTAAAAGCCAGTGGACCCTTAAAAAGCCAGGCAGTTTTTGAGAATCAAACAGTCCCCAATTCTGTTGGAAAGTGTAGAAAACATGCTATTGTGGAAGGGGAAGACCTAACATCATGAATCTAAGAAAACACCATCAAGTTAAGAGGGTGAACCCGCTGAAAAGTGCCAGACAAAAGTACCAATTGACCCCCAAATAGGAAGAACTACCTTGAAGATGTGGTTTGTTGGTTTGTTTGTTTGTTTGTTTGTTTGTTTGTTTTTCTATTTATTTCTATTTATTGTGCTTTTCAGTTTGGTAGGGAAGAGAGACATTCAGTGGTGACATATACATATGTGAGGGAGCATCACAAAGAGCTGTGTCGTGACCTGTTTTCCCCCGAGGAGGAGGGCAGGATTCGTTTGAGTGGAGCAAAGCTCAGGTAACCAAAGTTCAGTTTGGATGCCAGGAAGCACTTCCTGACTGTTAGGATGAAGGAGGAATGAAGATGGGCAGTGACAGCTGGCTGGATAGAGATTTGAATCTGGTCCAGTTCTAGCCCAACATTCTCTCTAAGACCCGACATGCAGTGCTAACAATAAGCTTCACATTCAGGGAAGCCTGCAAAATCTGAGTATATTCACAAATAAAAAGATGACATCTTGACACATTCAGGGATCTTCAGATATTCTAAGGAATGTGCATAAAGATTATTTATTAATTTGTTTTATACTGTCCAATAGCCGAGGTTCTCCCGAGGCTTTGTTGCGATGGGGGCGGCATAGAAATGTTTCAATTAAATAAACAAACAAACAAACAAATTGTTATCTCCAAATTGAAAACCAATTCAGGTTTTTGGGTGGATGAATCAAATTTATGGAAGTGGACTTGTGGAGGATTATCTTTTGAAAAAGAGATGAAAAGTTGCACCTTCATGACAGTTTTGAAGATAGTACAATTCTGGGATCCAGGACTTGCCCATACAAGATGAAACAGGGAGGTATTTATGGTGTGAACAGAAGCTCCATTACCTTCTGCTGCTGGTACCTTCTGCTCTGCAAACACTTGACAGTAACACTTCACAACATTTAGATTTGAGAAGACATTTGTATCATTGACAGTTTTGAGACTCCTCAAACTTTTCAGAAGCAGTCAGGTTCTCTGATCCATGCTACATTTATTGTCATATAGGTTCTTAGACTCTGGCTCTCAATGCATGTACAGATATTTAGAAAAGCATGTTGTATTGTAGAGAGAGGCAAGCCAAATCACCTTATTTCACTGTTTAATTCCAAATGTGGCCATGTATATATCACTTTAGCTTGATAGATGAGTTCTTAATACAATTATCCCCACATGCATCTCCCTGCACACAGAAGCAGCTGAACAGTATTGCATTAGTATTTCCATCTGTTGCTCTGATTTCTTCTTGTTTACTGAGGCAGGGCAAAGGATGAACTTGGTACAGAATAGATGTGATTAAGCATCCCGTCTACCCCTAAGGAATGTAGACAAAGAATAGCAAGGAATCAGCAAAGAGCATGTAAGCAGGAAAAGAGAACAGCAGATGTAGAATAGCTGGCGCCTAGAGCTACAATTTGTAGTGGTGACCCATATGCCATGCATGGGTCTCTCCTTCTGCTAGATATATAATCACTATAATCGGTATGACATTTATGTGGAATAATGAGTATCTGATCTTGATGGAAGCTCTCTCCCCCCCCCCCCTTCTTTTTCCATCCTTCCCTGAATTTTGAATGCATTACCTTCTGGCAGAATATGATTTGAAATAGTTTGTGACATATCACCCTAGTGCTGTTTTTGATGAATAGGTGGCAATGGAGAAAAAACAGTGGATCCGTTCAATTGACTGCCATTGGATAAGAAAAGCTAAAGACTAGTGATGGTGTAACTTCAGAGACAAGCCTCCAGTAAAAGGGCTCGTCTCTGTCTTTGTCTTTTTCCTGCAAGCATTCAGCTCACCCAGTAAAACCTTTGTTGCAGGCATTTTTATCATTAGCCCCTATAGCTAGCAACCTAGAACAATGATGGTAGTGATATTTGTTAGCAGAAGTGGTCAAGCAGGGAGAATATCACTTGGATATCCTGCCTGAGCTTCTTCCTCAGATTAAACATAATGTCTAAGTGGAACACATGCAAACAGATGCCACTGCGTGTTTGAATCCTAAATCTTGTAATGGTAGCTAGCTAGCTTAGTATATTATGTATGCAAACTAGACTGGGTTTGGGAGGGAGGGAGGGGAGAAAGTTGATCTCCAGATGGTTTGGAATTCAACTCCCAGCACTGGTCATGCTGCCTAAGGGTTCTGGAAGTTGAAGTCCAAAACATCAGGAAATCTATCTTCTGTGCATCCCTGTGCCAAGTCCTCTGCATGTGCTTGAAGTTACTGACTATAATGTCAAATATACAAAAGCAGGGGTGCAGCAGAAGCTTCCAAAAGTGAGACTGCACTTATCATGTATCCCTACTATGTATTAACAGTATCCAGTTTTCTGTATGCATATATAAACTGCTTACTCCCAAATGCATGCAGGGCAACAGCTGCACCAGATTTGCTGCTAAGAACTTGCACCATTTTATTGCAGCAAATACATCCTACCAGTGCTTTTTTTGTAAAAAAAAAAAAAAAAAAAAA